>NW_015151196.1:327740-329502 GCF_000732505.1 Cyprinodon variegatus
TGATTTGTGTTTATCTGACTGTGTTCATTATTATTCCTCCACTAAATGACAAAAAGTCAGAATTTATTATTATCTAGAGGAGAAATGCAGCTCCAGACGAGCTTTGAATGTGATGATGTCATCAGTACACTTCTGATGACATGGACAGGAGAGTCCAAACTTTCCTGTGTTCATTCAAGAACAGACTTGGAGAGGACATGAGTCCTTACTCGCATTCTAGTGAATTGAGAAACATTCATGTCTGTCTAAGGGTAAGGACCTGTTTAAACCAGTTCAGACTGGTTCTAGTTGGACCGAACTGGATAAAGAACATCTTTTCTGTTCAAAGAGACTCCAGCTAAAGAGAGTCCTTTAATTTAGCTGGTTTAAGATTTCCTTTAACTGGATTTAGCTGGTTTTAACTAGATTTAACTGGAAAAAAAAACACATTTTGGTTCTGTTTTTGTAGGAATCAGCCTTGGAAAGAATTAGATCCAACAGGGTGAAGGCCGCAGAAATCTGATCTTTTTTCGCCGACAGCCCAAAATGCCCCTGAACATAAATCAGAGATAAAGACCAGGATAACTGTCCTTCCTCTATTCTGTTTGTTGTTTTCTCGTTGTGCCTCGTTGGACCAGACTCCATGTTTCAGACCGTTTCCATGATTTGTTCTTTTCTGGATCCGGTCCACGTTGGACCGGATCTCTAGATTAGTCGTTCCAACTCACCCTCAGGGATTTGTGGAGCTCCTGTTGGCGGATCGTCTTTGTCGCCTCAGGAACCTCCTTCTGAGCACGTGCGGCTTCGAGACGCTTCATCGCCCTGAGGGACCAATCACAGCAAAGTGTTGTACGGGTTAACCAATAAAGGTTACCTCATGCTGGGAGGCACTGCTTAACGTCCATGAAGCAATAAAGAACATCTGACTACAGCAGAACCATGATGACACACCGTGGTAGAGAGTATCTGGCCAACCACAGGCGAGCGTCTCTCAGGGAGGAGGGGCCTTCATGGTACCATGTCTGGTGGCACTATGATTGGTTAGAGAGAGAACTGAGATTTATGACAGGTTTCTGAATACTACAAGTTCATGCTTCCTGATACATAAAGAACCGCAGTACGCGGCCATCTGCGTAAATACAGAGAACTACAGGATGTTATAATAGTTCTACAGATTATTACGAGGCTAGCAGTAACATTTCTGACCTCATCATGGGACCTTTTGGCTCTTTCCTCGTCTTTCCTGGACTTCTTCAGAGCATCTGGACCGACCACGGACAAAACGCTTCGCAGCCTGAAAATAGTCGGTAAACGAGGCTTATGATTGGTCGACCGTCAACCAATCCCAGCACAGTAAGCACTTCAATGAACAGGGTGTAGAAAGGTCCGCCCCTCCCACCTCTCACGGCGATCAGCCGGGCCCTCTCCGAACAACGTGATCGGCTCCCCCAGCGCTCGGAGGCCTGCTTTAACCTCCGCGTCGTCGGTGGATACGGTGATCTGCCGGGCTCGCCGGCGCCGCTCAAACTCGGCGAGTGCTTCCTGCTGCCGCTCGCTGACCCGTTCCTCCATCTCCATGGTCTCTCCTGCAGGGAAACATGGAAGCTGAGTAAACCTCCCTGGAACAACAGCTTTACGACAGTAGCTACCGCCATCCTGTGGTCAAACATTCCAGTTAGTAGACTTTACAGTACTTGGGTCTGTCTGGTTCTATTTAACGTTGGGTCTAATCTTACTTTGCAAACTGGAAAACTGATAAATCAGAGCAAACAAAGATCTACTG
>NW_015151196.1:330443-332350 GCF_000732505.1 Cyprinodon variegatus
GGAAGCGGCCGTTCCAATCATTGCATTTCCAAATTCTCCCGATTGGTGCCCGACTTTACACGAGTGAATAAAGTGAATGTGATTGGTCGATTATCAAGGGGGCGGGATTGTTGTGGCAGAAGGTTTGCAAGAAAGTGTGATTGTGGCCGGTTTGTGGGAAGCCTTAGTGCTAGCAGGTTCCTAATGGGAAATTCCATAGGGAACCTACTTGCACTAAGTTGCTAACTGGTTAGCAAGATGCTTCCAAGACATCGGTCACAACCAAAAATGCTTGTGAACCTTCCGCCACAACAATCCCGCCCCCTTGATAATCGACCAATCACATTCACTTTATTCACTCGTGTAAAGTCGGGCACCACTCGGGAGAATTCGGAAATGCAATGATTGGAACAGCCGCTTCCCTACGACTTTAATGCTTAATTCCGATTTTTTGTGAAATATGATTTTTTTGCGTTGCCGTTCATATTGCCAAATATACGCCACTTGTATGTGATCTCCTGTGTGAACTGCATTTATACAATGCAAGAGTCCCGCATGCGCAGTAGAGGACGCAATGACATCATAAACTCTCAGTTTACGAAAGTAAACATGGATGATAGTACTGGAGCGCATCTAGCGATCTTTCCCAACCTTAAAAACTCAATCTTTTCTAGATGGTTAAACATAAATACTGCACTTCACATCATCGTCCTCCATGTGGTTGTTTTTATTGCTGCTTCTTCATAGCAAGACGCAGAATAGTGACCTTTGTCGGCTACTAGTGGCGTTCAGGTCGGATGAATGCAACCTGTGTCTGAACGGCCAGATCGGATTTGTATCGGATTCAGGACCACATAGCCAAGTGGCCTGGGTCGCATTGGAAAAAAAAAATCGGATCGGTGTTGTTCAGACTGCCATGAAAAGATCATATACAGGTCGCATATGGGCAAAAAAATCGGATTTGGTTCACTTCAGGCTGCGGTGTGAAGGTAGCCTTAGCTCTGATTCCAGTGCATTACAACAAATCTAACTATATGCTGATGACACACTACTTAAAAACATAAATGAGGGGATGAGGAGGACTTTACTCCAGTTCAACATAGAAATAGCAGCTGTGATCTTATGTGGAACGTAAACTGTCAGGATGAGGACCTAATTGACACCAAAACTACATAAATGAATAAAATCTATGCTTAGATTTAATTCCACATCTCCTGTCCTAACCTCATCAGCCCTGATCGTTTCTGTCCGGTCATTTATCCAGCAGCAGGCGGCCCTGACCCACCTGATGAGATGTTGATGTTTCCCGCCTTGATGCCCGCCCTCAAGGCGTCACTTCCTGTAACCATATTGCTCGCCTTCTCCAGCGTGAGGCGCTCTCGCTCCTTCTCCTCCAGGCTGCCGTAGAAAACGCGACTCTTCTTCATGGCCGGAGCCATGTCCTCCTCGTCCGACATTTTTGCTCCTTTCTGCTCTCAGCTGATCCGCTCTGCTGGAAGAGGAGGAGAAGAGATTGTTAGCAAACAAATGGTCACAGCTGCGATAGAACCGGTATAGCTACCAGATGATTGGCTGAACGTTACCACATGACGTTAAACGTTTTGGTTGCCCAGACAACGATAATAACATCATGTAGCGTCGGGAGCATCTGTAGCGTTAGCGTGTCTAATGGCCGACTGAAAAACAATCTGTTTCTGGTGAACAAATAACTGAGCTGGGTAGCTCTGTGGCTAGCTGTAGCTAACAGGTTAGCCTCTTTTAGCTCAGTCAGTTAGCCATATTAAGATACACTACTTTTAAATTCGTGTCAACAACAACTGTTTGTTTTCTACAAGTAGAATAACTGTTTTATTTGTCTAAAATCTCTACAAAAATCATTTTGTAAGATGTTTCAGCTCGGCAAAGAACTCATGCTCTTCCTCAACACT
>NW_015151196.1:335296-338191 GCF_000732505.1 Cyprinodon variegatus
GCTTTTACCGTATTTCCTCATATAAGCGCGCACCCTGAACGTTTCGTTTACACGAATTTAGCTTTATCTCTGGAAATTCTCGGTTCTTGCACATATGCTTATAAGAGACGGTCCTCCGCTGTCTTGTGGTCAAATGGTTCCATTAGTTTGTTTATTAAACTCACCGCTGGAGGAGAACGAAGCTATTGCGCTCTGAACCAACCGGATGTAGAGTCGGTTTCCGGGTCAGATGTTCTTCTTCCGGTCTGTGTTTACCCGCTGAAAGCAGAGAAAGCAGCTAACTAGTCGGTTAAAAACCAGGTGAGTGTGACGGTTTGAGGTCTATCTGATCTCACCCTCTGAGGATACCAGTTAAACCAGTCAGAACAAACAGCGGTGGCTCCAGCGAACCGGAGTCAGTCCGCGTTTAGAGCCTTAGGTGTCCGCAGCGTTGCCTGATCAAAAACACTGCGAATAGATGGGCTGAAGGATGCTGGTTCCGATTAGGTTTTTATTAAATCAGTGGGTTTGTTTTGACGACATGCTGACAGGAAACCGGCTTAATAATATGTAGCTTCATCCACGGTTAAAATAGTCTAAACAATTAGCTTATAGTAGCTTTAGGCCCAGGGCCGAGTTTAGGATCCTATATTTGGGGGGCTTAGCCCCAGGTAAGATACCTCAGCTCATGTGCAACACACCTATCCATAAAATGTTAGTTCAATTTATATGGATGAGGCGCTCCTTTGAAGTTTATTTAGGTGGAAAGATGTCCAGGTGTTACTCCAACTGTTAGTTTGCCCCCCCTCAGTCTCTGCTGCCTGGACCTTCAGGATGAAAGCCGTTTGCTTCATGTTTCTGTTGCCCCTCGCAAGATGGCTTTCAGCATCTCTTGATGTGATGTCATTAATTGTTTTGTAAACGTTCCTCATCTAATCATTGCAGTTTTCGGCAAGCTGCTGAGAAAATGTAGTGAGTTAAAGTCGTAGGGAAGCGGCTGTTCCAATGGTTGCTTTTCCAAATACTTCAGAGTGGTGCACGACTTTACACGAGTTAATAAAGTGAATGTGATTGGTCGATTATTAACAGGGCGGGGTATTTAAATGTCAAATCATTCTGGCTTAAACATGTATATAAATGTGCTCTTTATCAGATGATATTGTCCCAAATGTTCACTTTATTCACTCGTGTAAATTCGTGCACCACTCGGGAGAATTCGGAAATGCGACGGTTGGAACAGCCGCTTCCCTACGACTTAAATGCTTAACTCCGATTTTTTGCGTTGATTCACATTTCCAAATATATGCGACTTGTATGTGATCTCCTGAGAATTCGGAAATGCAACGGTTGGAACAGCCGCTTCGCTACGACTTTAAATATTAAAGATAATACATGTTAAACCAGATTATCATATAATCGCAGATTAATTTAAATGTCAGTTTCAGCCTGAATCCTGGTGTGACTGAAGGTTCTTTAAATGAACCTTTATTCCCGTCAGTCCTGACCAATCAGTGAGCAGCTCACCAGTGACATCTAGTGGCTACAGAAGCCTAAATCATCTAATCTTGAAGGATTTTTCCTGCTGACATAGATTTCAGGAAACATAAATCGTCTTTGATTAGCCTGATTTATTTATTTCAGGTGGAGACCAATCGGTGAGAAGATGCTGAGGAGGAAACCGACCCGTTTGGAGCTGAAAATCGACGACACCGAGGAATTCGAGAGCGTTAAAAAGGAGCTTGAGGTTTTAGCCGATCGCTTTATCCCCACCGACCCGTAATGTTCTGATCCGGACCGCGCCGTCTATACCAACATGTCCGTCTGCTTTCTCTCCAGGCCAGGAAACGACAGCGGGAGGAGGCGGGCTCAGGAGCTGGAGCTTCTGTGATTGGTGTGGATATGATTGGGGGCGGAGCTTCTGCTTCTTCCACGGCCGCCTCCAGAACGGAGCTCATCAATGAGCGGATCGGCTACAAGCCCCACCCCAAGCCGGCCACGCTGCCCACCTTATTTGGAAGTTTACAGTTTTAATAAAGTTTTTGCACAGATTAAACAGGCTGGTTGTTTATTTGTTGGCAAACAGATGGATTTAATTCAATGCAGCGGTTCTAAAACCCTGAAAAAATGAAAAACCAGAGAAGAAGAGCAGCAACGCCTGGGGTGTGATCTCAGACCTGGTCCCCCTGGTTCTGAGGTCCACTCATTAACAGCCAGCTGGGCTTAGTCTGCGGGCGTCAGACTTCCCAGAGGGAGACTCTTCCAGACTACCAGTTGGAGGGAGCAAGAAATCAGTTGCTGCAAGAAAATTAAAAATCAATGTAAAGATTTCAGTGCCCAACTCTCCTCCTTCCAGTTCATGCAGAAGATCTTCACAGCGCCGCTCCTTTTCCACGTTTCAGCCTCAATCCAAACTGGTATTAATCTATTTCCTCCAGACGTTACACACCGTATCCCGTTAGGAAAAGATTGTTGGGAAAATATGGAAAGTAAAATATACACAGCATTTACCACGAAGCTCCAAATCAAGCTGAGGTTCACGCTGATCTTCCTTAAGATGTGTGTTAAATTCGGCTGTGTGGACATTATCAGGAGGGGAACATCAGTCCATAGAAGGTCCCTCAGTTCATGTCAGAGTATAAACTCCATGTAGAAGGTCTGAGGAGGCGTCTGTGGACGTCAGAAGGAAGGATCAGAAACATTTGGGCTGCTTTGAAGGTGCTAATGATCCCACTGGTCCCCATCACAGCTCAACAGAAGAACGGCTGTAAAAACATGTTATAAATGCAGACTTCAAAATGTAGTATAAATTAACCACAACAGCATTTTGTAAAAATGCCTGAAATATAAAAGAATCAATTAATGAATTTTGTAATAATTTCTGCAGCATCATTATTAACGTAATTCCATTCAGCTTTT
>NW_015151196.1:340656-345515 GCF_000732505.1 Cyprinodon variegatus
AAAAAAAGCCCCCATGATGACAAAAAGATCTTGTTAGAGCACAACTGTTGGTCAGGTTGTTTCGGGGCCCTGGCCGGGTTCACCACCTGCGAGTAGTGAGGGTCTAGTGGGAACATGTGGTGGAGCCCTGGGTCAGGGATGTGTTCAACTCCCAATACCAGGAGAACTGAATTGGTCTTGTTCTCAGTCTCTGATGCTAATACGGCTGCCCCTGGCTGTGGCTGGAAGGTCTGTGGTGCCTGTCGCGGTGGCAATCCCCGAACCGGGTAGTGCACACCAGCAGTAAGGGATACTGTTAAGCTGATGAAGGGTCCCTTCGAGCCTGGCTAGCTTGCAGGACTCCTCAACCAGCAAGCAGGTATCGTGGAGAGGCCATGGACGAAAACTATTGGTTTGCCTCAAAGAGATTCTGGCAAACTGTCTAGCCCCTAAAAGCACTGCTTTTCCCTGCATGGTAATCAGCCCCGTTCTGATCTGGACAGCGTTCCTTCCCCCTTATTTAGAATAATTGAAAGTAATCAGAGTCAAAACCAATTACAGACACTTTGGTTAAACAGTAACATGTTATGAATAAACCTTGACAAAGAATCTGGCTTGTTAAGGGAAGAAGTATGTCTTGTCCACAAACACCCCTAACTCAGGAATTTTGTGGCCTTGCAGATGAAACAGACTGAGTGAAAAACTTTTATAGTGAGTTAATAGCATAAATCAATATATGAAATTAGAGATATCTAAAATTTCCGACAACAACAGCCTTGCTCCTCTTCGCCTTAACGTTGATTTATACTTCGAAACCAGGTCGTCTGTGTAGGTTTTGCATTGAACGCGGAGACGTCCCCGCCCCCTCAACTCTACATCAACTCTACTCTATGCGTATGTCCTGTTTGGTATCTTACCGGCTTGTTTTGTTTGCATGACCGCCATTTTGGAAAACGACTGGTGAAGATGGACCAGCTAGAGAGCGAGGTGCGCGAGAACGCTCTGACCCTTTTTCCACCTGGATCCCCGCTCTTTTTGGCCCTCATGTCCCTCTGTTGTCGCACAAACTCGCCCCCACTTCCTCACCGCCTCGGCCGTATCTAGACCCACAGCTAGTTCCTGATTGGCCCTCTGATGTTGTGGCGTGTAATAACAGCGCAGACCACGCTTCAATATTGGGCATAAATCAAAAATATCTGCAACAAGCTAACTGTGACACTGCTGCGGGGAGTATAACCAGACCTTTAGATGGTAAGCCTCTTCACAAAATCATGGTTCGGGCCAAACCTGTAGAACCTACCATCTCTGGGGACCATGGTCCTAGGATTTAGCTGGTTACTCAGCCATAACCCTCATCTAGACTGGTTTGTTGTGTAAAAAATGTCAGTTGGGTATTTTCTACACAAGCAGAAAACACATCTATTGACCAGATAAGTGGACATATTGATTTTTCTCTCTTTTAATCACAGAATCTCCTTGTCATGATGACTGGTGAGGCTCTGCCTCCCCGTCACACGTCACTGCTTCAAGGGATACAAGCTGCTCACCTGTTGCTAAGGTGTGGTTAGGTGCAGAGGACACATTTAAGTGGAATGCATGGTTGCAACAAAACAAAGGTGAATCATAGTAACTTGAAGAATAAGTTCTATTTGCAGCTCTAATATTATGAACTCAGTTGATGTGGTTCAGACTAAGCTCAGAACCAATGCTCACCAACAGTTTCTAACTGTAAACAGTGTTCATAAACAGGAACACTGGTCTGTATGGAGTCCATGGTGAATGTACTGCTGGTTCTGGACTCACTGTCTGGGTTAGAACCTGGTAATGAACCTGGAGATGTTGCTGTTTTTAATGAAAGCTAATATGCTTAGATCTGCTTCTTAGGTTTCAATTTCTGAGGAATCATGTGACCAAATGTTAGCCTCCTCCTCTTATCAGGAAATAAACTTCTAAATTCTCATTGGTCCATTTTGGCTAAAGATGACAGAAATAAGGGAAGGAGGCAGCACCAAACGGTAAGATACCAAAACAAGTTGGTCATCCTGTTTAACTCAATTCACCTTTCTGTTGGACGGGCTTAGCAGGTAAGTGAAATTTATTTATTAAACAGCTTTTACAAACAACAGCATCACAAAATATGGAACAGAAAACAAAACAAGCAAAAAAAACAAACAAACAAACAAAAAAAAAGGAATAGAATTAAAAGCCAAACAATCAAACAAAAATTCTGCAGTAAGTCTTTTCTGAGTCAGGCAAATAAAGTAAGGTCAAGGACATATTTATAATTATAGATTATTTGCAACAACTCATGCATGTCAAAGAGCTTTAGAGGCTATAATCAACCAAAATGATTAAAGAGGAAACCTGAATACTGCTGGCATCATATTGCTGTAGAGGACACCTGTGGTCGTTACATTACCCCTGAAATGGAAGGTGCTCAAAGTGAAAAAGGGCACATATAGCCAGAGTCTAGGGCAGAGGGATTACTAGAATTTCACTCAGCTTTAACAGGTCAATGTACTATTATGTATTACAAATATCAAGCAGGGAGATATACAACTAATATTGCTGACCTTAACTGAGGACATTGTCAGACAGAGGAGGATTTCCTCAACTCTGGCTGTCATTCATTCCTACATAAAAGAAGATCCGGTGCGTTTGCTGTGCAAAGAAATGAAACCTAGTTAGGTTGCATTTCTAGTCAGTTAGTCAGTGAGACACTTTGCCGATGGCGAATTTACAAAAAGAAAAAAACAATTGCATTGTCTTATTTTAAGTACATATTATATACTTGTCTTAAGAGTAAGAATACTCATTCCATTGGCAAATCATATTATTTACCTGTTACTAGGGGTTAAAACATACAAAAAGGGGACAAGGAAGTGGTAGTGAGCAGCAGCTGCTGCTGTTCTGGCTGCCAGGCTGGAGAGAGAGAGAGAGAGAGAGGGTGGAGCCAAGGCAGACCTTTAAAGACTCCAGCTCATTGAGGGTTCAGGCTGGAAAACCTGGAACTTGAAGACATGCTTAGTACAGCTCTATACATAACACCCCCTCCCATAAGCAGGTTGATCACATCAATCAACATGCATCATAAGCAGTGGGCAACTCACGACCTTGAAAGGCCATCTGCAAGGACATTATGACGTCCTCTGATGTGGCGGATGTCCAGGTTGAAGCCTTGCAGAAACAGGCTCCATCTCATAAGGCGCTGGTTGGAGTTTTTCATGCGACCAAGAGCGACCAGTGGATTATGGTCAGTGTAGACCACGACAGGTTGGCTGGAAGAAACATACACTTCAAAATGCTCAAGTGTTAGGATAAGAGCTAAAGCCTTCTGCTCTATGGTAGAGTATCTGCTTTTATGGATTTTAAACTTCCTAGAGAAGTAGCAGATAGGATGCTCAACTCCTGATCTGTCTTGCAGGAGGACAGCTCCAGCACCAACCTCACTGGCATCTACTGCAATTTTAAAGGGCTGACCAAAATCAGAGGCTGTCAGGACAGGGATACTGGCCAACAAAGCCTTCAGATTATGAATGCCATACCGAGAAAATGCTTAAGCTCACGTCTTGTACTAGGAAGGTAACAATGGCCTCTATTTTGGCCCCAACTGGGCAAACCTGTCCACAACCCATGACTTTACCCAAATAAGTGACAGTAGCTTGGGCAAATTCACACTTAGCTAGATTTAAAGTCAAATTGGCAGCAACCAGCCTTGAGAAAACGTCATCAAGTTTGGAAACATGTTCGGACCAAGTTGAGCTACAGATGACCACATCATCTAGATAAGCCTCACAACCATCAACACCTCTCAGCACAGTATTTACAAGGCGTTGAAAAGTGGCGGGGGCGTTTTTCATGCCAAATGCCATCACCTATATTCACAAAAGTCATCAGGGGTGACAAAGGCTGAGATTTCACGTGCTCTAGGGGTCAAGGGGACTTGCCAATAACCTTTCAATAGGTCAAGTTTAGTGACAAAAGTCATGCAGTCGTCTAATCGAGGTAGAGGATAACAATCAGGCTTAGTGACTGAATTTACTTTTCTGAAGTCTGTACAAAAACGTGGTGACTTGTCAGATTTCTCTACTAGCAGACATGGTGAGTTCCATGAGCTAGAACTGGGCATAGCTATACCATGTTGCAGCATGTACTGTACCTCCTTTTGCATAACCTGGCGCTTCTCAGGGTTCGCTCTATATGGATGTAGCTTTATAGGGGCAGCGTCACCAACATCTATGTCATGCTGTAGGACGCTGGTGCAAGATGGTACATCTGAGAAGAGCTCAGGATGCCTGTGGAGTACAGCAATAATGTCATCACGTTTGTCAGAATCTAAATAACAGAGATTTTCGTTTAGGTTAGACAGAAGCTCAGAGTTCGGCAACCTTCTCTCAGGAACTGATTTTTCAACCATACCAGACACGTCCTCAGGCTCTGAATCTGTGGTGGTCAGCACAGAAATAGGCTTGGGCTCAGAGAGGACATTTTTTCTGCCAAAATATGGCTTCAGAAGGTTAAGATGGCACATACGTGTTTTCCTTTTCCTGTCTGGGGTCTTAACCAAATAGTCAGTCTCACTGACCTGACTTTAGACCACAAAAGGCCCACTATACTGAGCCTGCAAAGTAGACCCAGGAAGTGGCAGGAGAACAAGCACCCTCTCCCCCGGAGAAAATACTCTGTGCTTAGCTTTTCTGTCAAACCTTTTTTTCATTTTGTCTTGGGCTTTGCATAAGTTTGACTTAGCAAGTTCACAAGCCCTCTGGAGTTTGGACCTGAAACTACACACACCTGCAAGAGGTTAGATTGACAAGGTGACTCTTCTCACCATCTCTCCTTGAGAAGTCGCAGCGGTCCCCGTACCATATGGCCAAACA
>NW_015151196.1:347138-350083 GCF_000732505.1 Cyprinodon variegatus
GGTACTCCAGCTTCCTCCCACAGTCCAAAAACATGACTGTTAGGTTAATTGACTTCTCTAGATTCTTCTTAGGTGTGAGTGTGTGTGTGAATGGTTGTTTGTCCTGTTTGTCTCTATGTTGCCCTGTGATCGACTGGTGACCTGTCCAGGGTCCCCTAACCCACCTGAACATTAAACCCTTCCAAATTGGTTAACCTGTTTTGTTTATATGTTCCTGATAGAGAGAAGAATCCCTGAACACACTCAGCAACATCCCTGTTCTACAAGCCTTCAGAGATCATGGGCGTTAGTAACATGAAAAAACTGGTTGAAGAGTCAAACATCTTAGAAGATGTAAAATTCAAAAACAGCTCAGTCGTCATTGATGGTCCCAATCTCTACTATAATCTGTATTTTAACTCCAAACCAAAGCTGGACCAACAACATGGAGGAGATTACTCTGCATTCAGAGAGCTGGTTCGACGGTTCTTCTCCAACCTCCAGCAATGTAATATCACAGCGCTGGTGGTTTTGGATGGAGGCTCATCGGCAATGAAGGGGAAAACCATTGGAGATCGGATGAAAGAAAAACTTAAAAAGGCAAAAAGAATCTCAGAGTCAAAGGCTGGGAGCTGGGATAACATCCTACCTCCTATGGCCAAAGACGTCTTCATCCAGATTCTTCAGGAAATGAACATAGAGATGCAGCAGTGTTTAGGGGAGGCTGACCAAACAGCTGCCATGTGGGCCAATGAGAGGAAGTGTCCAGTTCTGTCCAAAGACTCAGATTTCTACATCTTTGATATACAGGAAGGGTTCCTTTACACTGATCAATTTAATTGGGAAAGTGTAGAAGGAGGAGCCATTCTGGCGAAGCGCTACAGAATCTCACGCTTTTGTGAAATATTTAAGATAAAATGTAAGCAGATGCCCATCTTTGCTGCAATATCAGGCAATGATTACTCACGCTTAGATGACAAGGGAGTGTTAACTAGATTATATCATCAACCCCAGCAGCCTGGAGGTTACCATGCTAATCGGCAGCGATTCATCCTGAATTTCTTAAGCCAATACAAGGCGAGAACAATAGAAGAGGCTGTGAGAGCAGCTCTACAGCTGATAGGTGAAACCAGAAAGGAGGAAGTGAAAAAGTTTGTAGATTCAGCTCAAACTTACGATTTAGTTGAACCACCTAATCCCGACCTGCCGGAATGGATGATACATGAAGTTCAAAACGGAAGGCTGACCTCTTTTGTCACAATTGTGGCTGATAAATCGATGACGCTGACTCCACTGGTGGAGGATTTTTCCCAGCCCAGCAGCTACGAAGCTTCTCATCGTATCAGACAGTTCTTCTATGGATTGCTGGTTGGCTCAGAGCCATTCACAGAATATGACAGGAGGGGCACTGAGGATCTGTGTCCCAATGCAGTGACTCCTATCACACCAAGAGTGACACCAAAGGACCTGCAGAGGCTGAAGCTGGAACATCTGAATGAGGTAGAAATGTTAAAGATTCATTTAGACCATTGATAATAGCCCCATTTACTAGTGTTGCACCAATACCAATACCAGTATCGGGCAGGGCCCCAACACTGCACTAAAATGGTGTTGTCAGTATCAGCGAGTACCAACAAATAGGGCACCGATACCATTTTGAGAGCCAAAAGTTTATTCAACTATTGTCACCCATTCCAGGTAGACAATATAAAGTTCTACTAGATTCACTTTGTGTTAGTCCTGCTTCACAAAGGTAGGCAGCAGCTTGACAAAGCCATGATGGCAATTATTATACATCCGAGTAGTATGTAGTTCTTCATATATACACAAAGACGTCAATTTCAAACAGATGGTATCGGTATCGGGCAATACTGCACAGCCAGGTATTGGTATTGGGGCAAAAAATGGCATTTGTGCCAGACTACCATTTACTCCCTTTTGAAACCGTGCCGAGATCAGTCCCAGCATGATGACCACGATAACTGTTGAGTGTAAATTGTACGCAGAATTGAACCGGACCGTGCCAGAAACAACTAAACTGCGCTAACATGGTACTAGTTCATCAGTAGGGCTCGGCGTGGTTCAGGTCTCGCTCGGTTCTCAGATAGCAAAGAGCGCATGAGCCGACTGCGTCATCTCCTTACAGTCAGCCTCCGTAATCAGGAAATTTCCGACATTCATGGAAACACTATCTTCTCAACTGTCCCTACGATTTCCACTGATGATTCTGCTTAGCAGTGTGATGAACCTCAACGTCTGTCGTTGTTTCCTGCGTCAGTAAGCACTGATTAGACTATCATTTGTCGTATCCACTTCCCAAAAGCCAACTCTGTCAAGTAAATTCACCAAAGGCTGCCTTCTTTGCCTAACTCTTGGCAAACAACGAAATATCACGATTATAACGAAACTTTCTGAATGTTATGGGCGCCGCCATGTTGGTTGGCCTTTACCTCTTGAGAGCAGTAGTACCGTAGATCGTCGATAGAATGCGAGGAACCGTGCTAGTGTGGTGTGTAAACGGTCTTAAGGAACCGAGCTCGGCACGGTTAAATGACCCAAAGTTTTACTTAACATTTTTTAGTTGGATTTTTGGATTCATGTTTTTGCTACCTGTGTTATCCCGTTAAATCTGCAAGAACTCACCTCAGCCTCCCTGCCTCGATATCGGGTCCTCACACAAACCTCCAACACAATTGTGACAATTTTGGCCCCACTGTATTCAGTGTTTCAACAGTTTTACAAGAGAGATCATCTGATGGTACCAAGTCAGTTCCATCTGACAAAAAAGATACACAAGTCTTTAGCCAATCTTGAGTCTGAACATTATTGCATTATTTGATAAGGGTTGATTTTAACAAAACTCTTTTTGGGTGAAATATAGTTTCACCGGGAGGGATTTACCATGTACCATGTATAGTTAATAAAACCATTCTTTATTTATGCTCACTGATTTTGTTTTGATAAAA
>NW_015151196.1:350133-351283 GCF_000732505.1 Cyprinodon variegatus
AATGGATGTCTATTCTATTAACATTTCTCTATCTGTAAAATGGGTCTCTTTGATGTGTTGTCTTCTCAATTCAGAGGGCCCCTGCCTGTCTTTGCCCAGGGCCCGAAATTTCCTAAATCCAACCCTGAATGTCACGTCACAGACCTTCTGTCTTTGTTGTTCTCTAATCTCTGGTTTTATGTCACCTTTGATGCTTTCTTCTTTGGGAATGATGGGCTGATCTGTGATGCTGAGGACAGAAACAATGGAACGGATCATTAATCCAGAGCTTCTCATGGGGCAGAGTTCTGTTCTCAAGTTTGATCGGTCAGAAATAATAAATCATTTTAATCCCTCTTTAGGCTCCTGAGGATCTGCGTCGGAAGGTGTTTTTTGAAGCTCTCAGGTGTTCCAGCCCTGAAAACATTCCGGACCGACTGAAGCTAACGCTCATTGTGACCCGGTTCTGGTTTCAGTACCGGCAACAGAACAGCCCAGGAAGTTTAAACAAGTCCTGTCTGCAGGCCTTACTGCTGGGGTTTCTATATGGGGAGGATGATGCCGGTGAGTCTACGCTCATCAGGATTTAACATGAATGAATGAATAAATGAATCAATCAATCAATCGGTGTGGCTGCACGGTGGAGCAGTTTGTAGCTCTGATGCCTTGCTGCAAGAAGGTACTGTGCTCAATTCTCTAAGTTGGATGAATTAATGTATGAATGAACAAAAACTTATATGAATGAATGAATGAATCAAGGAATTAGTTTCCAGTTGAATAGATCAACCAATGAGCAAATAAATGAAAGAACAGACTCCAGTATGGAGAAACTGAAGCAGGTAAGTCACTTTTCACCCTGAATGAATGAATAAACGAATAAACATATACACTAAGTGAATGAATGAAATAACAACAAAAATGACCAATTGCACCGCCCAATCTCAGAAACTCTGGTTTTAAGGAATGTCCCCAATGCTCAGGCTGAACTGAATATAACCAACAGGAAACAGGTGAGAGGAATAAATTATAATTGAGGCAGGGAGGGAAAAACAACAGGTGAAAGGAATTACTAATTAAGGGAGAGCAAACAGGCCAGATCATGACAGAGCTATAGTGAAACTGACAATGCCCACATGCATGGCAGCTGGATGCTGGAATACATCGGGTAAAA
>NW_015151196.1:353909-355176 GCF_000732505.1 Cyprinodon variegatus
TCACTAACCAGTAGGTGGCAGTAGTGTTCTTTGACAAACATGGAACATAATGAGAGCAGGCGAGTGAACCACTAACTGGCCAGGAAGAGTTCAACTTGTAGCTATCACCTTTACTGAACAAAAAAATTAATGAAAGTAAAACTGGATGAATGAATACATTAGAAAACAGACAAAGGAATGAATGGATGAATGAATGAACAAAGTAGTGAATGATTAAATGAATGAATAAATGAATGACTGTACATCAGCAGCTAATGTATCTTTGCTTTAGAACATCAGTTTAAGGCCAAGTTGGACGGTTTAAAGTCTGGAGGCCGCGCTCTGCAGCCTGCAGTTGCTCATGCATTCAGCCAATGGCAGAACTGCATGAGGCATAGCCTCCATCTGAACCAGCTGCTGGGCCGCCCCCTGCCAGAACCTCAGTGTTACCGGTAAAGATCCTCCCAGCAGTCCCATCTGTCCTCACAAAACAAAACCATGTTTTAAATCAGTGATTTTGTTTTTTTCAGGCTCTACTGTGGACCTCTGATCCACACGCTGCAGCATGTACTGCAGGAATCAACCACTGCGTTCGAAGAGCTGCGCAACCTGCTGGATGAAGGACGCAGAGATCTCCTGGATAACTCACTGCAGTTTACAGGCTCTTAGTGTCCTGAATGAGAGAAGGGTCGTCACCTGGATTCAAGCGGCCCTTAGCTCCAGAAGGGATGGGAAACCGTAATAGGAAAGAGACGGAGGAAAAAACAATCATTTGAGAGGGTTCCTCTGCTTCCCAGGGGCCGAGCGATACAAATGCCATGCAAATACATGAATTCACAGCAAATTCAAGCAAACTCAAACATTTGACTGGCCAACACAGAAACAGCACTAGAACACAAGCACTGCAAACACATAAATAATGCTAACACACAGAAAACACAAAAACGAAAAATAATTCAAGTAGAAAACAGAGCGGCAAGGAAAGAAAAGCTGCAAACTCTCCACATAACGGAAATTCTCCAGATGAAGCAGAAATAAATAAACGGGATTCTCAGAGAGATTAAATGTTTAAAAGAGATTTAAAAGAAAAATGTAGCTGTTTCTCAATTTACAAGAATGCGAGTATCGACTTGTGTCCTCGCCAAGTATGGTTTTGAGAAGAACAGAAAAGTCTGGACTTTGGGCGAACGGAAGCATAAATATGGGTCAACTGATGACATCACCACACACTCGGCTCGTCTGGAGCTGCATTTCACCTCCTGTTATTAATAGTTTCTACATAATAATA
>NW_015151196.1:356071-365631 GCF_000732505.1 Cyprinodon variegatus
TGGATCTTTGTATTTATTGCTGAACTGGATAAATAGGCCTGAAATTCTCCCACAGTGCAGCAGTGGAAAGTGGATCTTTGATGGTTGAAGTTTCGTTTAATAAACTATGGGATTGCTATAAAACATTTTAATCAAATAACAGCTGTGGAATTAAATGTTATTCAGAAGTAAAATGATGTTTAATTGAAATATATATTCACATTTAATCCAGTATGATTGCAACCATAGATCTATAATCAATCAGGTGTTTGGGGATGGTTATAATGAAGGGAATAGGTTTCTCCGTGAAACAGAACGTCCCGTCTCAGATCTCACTGCGGCGGCCATCATTATTGCATCCGTGTAACTTTGATCTTTGTTTTGGTTTTCTTTTAATAAATGTTTTAATTGCTCTACATTCACCGGCTCTATTTGCATTTGTTCTTCCTCACATCAACTCAGCTATTTTGCCATTTTCAGGTAAATCTAAGAATTTAGATCGTTTAGTTTGCCCTGTTATTTGGAATAGGTTTTTGGTTAGTGATTCACTTAGTTAGTTAATTAATTTTAGCTTGGGATAAATAAAGGTGTTTCACAGTATTCATACTTAGGTTTTAGGGAGCTCATAATGCACATGGGTGGTCATGTGGTTTTTTCCAGTCCCAGTCAGCCAGTTTGGTCATCAGTTGTCAGTCTGTCAGTCAATGAACAGGTGCAGGAATCAAGGTAAGAGCAAAAGCAGAATCCTGTGAAGCCTCTAACCTGTTTGGTCTGAACACAGGAATTAAACAAAGAACTGCATTTCGATCTTTTGAACCGCGTAAGCCAGAATCCACGGTACATCAGGTGACTATTTAAGTGAAATTCACCTTTTATTTTGATCACTTTTTCTTTTCTTTCACCAAAGCAAACCCCAGATAACTCTTAAGTTTTGTAAAAAAAAATAATCACTACACTCTAATTTCCATCAATCCGTACAGTAGACTTTATAAACCAGGAAGGAAAAACCTCACTGTTAGAAATAATATCTGTGGAACTGATTTAAGTTTATTTGAATATCAAATTATATTATTTTTTAAATGGATAGATAGTTATTAGGGAGTACACTTTTGAATTCCCTCTGTTAAACTGCTGTTCGCTCATATGTCCAGCTGGTGGCAGTAATGCACCAATAGAGTTGGGTTAACAACAGCGATAAAACCAGAAGAAGCCGGCGAAGAAGCAGCAGAAGGAGTCGGTCATCAGAGTTTGCTCAGGTGTGTTTTGTCATCTGCAGGCGGATTCATGTCTGCACAGGTGAGCTTTTCATACCAGACTCCTATAACTTTTCGTCTAATTCTAGCAGCTATTTAACGTCTCGTATGACAAAAACGTCTTTAAACTGAGATGTTAGGGAGGTAAGAACAGGTTTATTAACAAGGACTTTCCATGCCGAATGGAATCTGGTCATCTTATTAATAGGATGATAACCTTCGTTATATGTCAGGTGTTCAGGAGAAGCAGAAATCCTTAAATTTAGTAAAATCCGAACCAAGTTCTGAAGCGCGGTAACGGACAGCGCGTCTGTCCCTGATGCCAAGCACGAGATCTCAAAGTCCGCGTGCGGAGCTAATCAGGTCACACCCCCATTAACTGTGAAGGCAGGGTCATGTGAGGCCCCCAGGGGCCCCTAAAGACCACCAGAACCTCTCTGGACTGAACTCAGCTACAATTTAGGGGATTAATCCTGAGTAAACTGATGAATTCTAAGTGTGAAAAATAGAAACAAGATGTTTTATTAAATTATAGCAAAAAAAGAATTAATTAATTTTTTTTATCCCTCGCCAAATTAAATAAACATTCTTAAAAGTTTCTATAAGCAAAAATTAAGTACAAAGACTCGGGAGTATTTATAACAAGATTGTCTGATAATAAAAGAAAGTTGCATTAAGTGTAAATATTTACAGCAATCTATACAGTAATGATACTGACCCCTGCTGGACATTTAAAGACACTACAGGCAGCAAATCTGATTGATTTGATGAGCTAGTTGTACAATATAATTAAAGTTACTGTAGGTTATATTGTATTATTTCATATCTATATTTAAAATAAAAATATCCTTGATATTTTTAGATGCAGCCAATAAATAATGTAAACATTTATCATAACATGAAAATCTCAGTTATCAGTCAGCTTATCTCAATTAACTTTAATTGAGAAATAACAAAAAAAAAAAGAAACACACAAAAAAAAAAAAAAAAAAAAAAAACAACGAAACAAACCTATCTATTTCAGGCACCAAAAAAAATGATAAATCAAATGAAAAACAAAAAAAAAAAAAACAGAAATTATAGCAAACACATGAAGGAGATAAATAAATACGTAATCAAACGTAAGTGAGTCAGTCAGTCAGAAAAAAACAACGCATCGATCACACAAATGACTTGAATCAACACACACACCCACACACACGCACCCACCCATCGATGTTGCTGGATCCATACAGGCTTCCTTCATTTTGGAATAACTTCTGACTCTCCTTGGATGATAATTCTGGTGCCTCTTTAATGAGGTTCTATGTTCCTCATGCTGTAGGTCTTCATGGAGCTTTAGCCTCTTGTATCACTGCTTTCTAAACGTTGCACCTTCCTCTACTGGGTTACATTTATCTGGGTGTTTCCTTATACTTATATTTATTGTTCCAGCTGTATTAACTATTGATTTTAATGGAAAGTTGAGTGGAAGAAAAAGCTGTGATGGTTAAGACCCAGGAATGCACTCAAGCTGAATGTTTTAAAGCAGCTCTGGGGTGGTGAGAATCCCTAGATCAGGGGTCGGCGACCCGAACTACTCAAAGAGTCACATTGAAGCAAAAAAACCAAAAAATAAATCCGTCTGGAGCCGCAAAAATGTTAAAGTCCTCTATAAGCCTCATATGGCAACACGGGCTCTAAGTAGATTAGCCAGCTATAACGGACTAAGTGGGCTTAAAAATATAATAAGCATTCAGGATTAAATGTTCAACTGGCGACCAGTCCAGGGTGGACACCGCCTGTCGCCCGTAGGCAGCTGGTGGGCGCCAGCACCCCTCGCCATCCCAGCAGGGATGAAGCGTGGCGGAAAATGGATGGATGGATTAAATGTTTATCCTGTAGGAAATGTCACATAGGTGAGGGATGAGCAGTGAACGCTCTGACTCCGTGGAATTAACCGCCCTTCAACGCGCGGTTTAGGTTTTGTTGCATTGATAAAATTATAGAAAGGCAATAAAGGATTCTTTCTATGGTAGGCATGTTTCTGTTGGGAGGAGCTGATTGAGTCCATCCATCTTCCATCAGAGCAGAGCATCTCTAACCCTGAAATCCCACATCCTCCGTCACCAGCGCTCCTTGCTGATATTTTTTATTTTGATGAAATGGAAAAAAAAATGGAAGAAAGTTCCCATCCCTGCATCAGAGCGCCACCTGTTCGATCTATAAAAGGTTTTCTATGCTTGCAACCAAACCAGCAGCAGTAGTGGATTTGTTTGGAGATGCAATCTACTCCTTAAATCTATCTTTGCTCTCCTCTACCGTATTTTCCTGAGCATAAGGCGCACCGTACTAAAAGGCGCAGTCTCAGTTATGTGTGCCATTTCTGTATTTAACACACACATAAGGCGCACCGGACTATAGGGCGCAGGTTTTATATACAGGTACATGTCCTCTCCTACGTTTAAATACCTCTACTGCGTATTTAAAAATAGAGCGGGAGCAAAACTGAGTTTGAGCTTTATTCATGTATTTATTACAAAGTATTAATCAAACCCATCAAAGTCAACATCCGTATCTGAACGACTCCAGCTGGAAAAGTCTCTTTAGGAAAAGTCTTTTAAAAATCACCATAGGCGGCAGTTTCTGTCCATTTGCGTGGCAGCCAAGCACAACAGTAAACGACGCCTTTTCATTCTCCGTTGTGTGTATCGCTACCGTGCTGGTCCCCTTCTTCTCCACCGTGTGATTCACCAGGATGTCGAAAGTGAGCGGCACCTGCGAACCATCGATTCATTAATCTTGAATTCTCTGGCGGCTGCTCGATTTCCATGTTCCTCTGCGTAGCTGATAGCCTTCAGTTTAAACTGTGCTTCGTAGGCGTCTCTTTGCCATTTTCAGGGTTGCTATGACAACAATGTTCTGCATAAAGCACATACCTGTTCTTTTATACACAAGCCACGCCCACACTTCCCCCTTTAACGTTCTCATGGCAGTCTCAACAACGTCCGCAGTAACACATAGGGCACGCCGCACATTTTGAGGGGGAAAAAAAGATGTTATATGCGCCTTATAGTCGCTAAAATACGGTAATTTATCCAGAAGTTCTGCAATCACACTTTTTCTCTCCCTCCCATATTTGGTGGTGGGCTGCAGATTTAGCCTTCCCTGGAAATGCCTCATTACAAAGCAAACATGCAGGCAATCTTTCCGCATTGATAATGATTTGCTCCGTTTTTCTTTGAATTCCCTTTTCTCATCTGTTATCTTCCTTTTTTCCCTTTGGGATTCATGGTCTAAGACACGCCCACCACTTTGTTTATAACAGCCACCTGCCTGGCGCCGCGCTGCGCTGAAACGTTCTGCAGGATATAACCACTGATTTCTGTTTACATTTATTTTACAAATGTTTCCAGCATTGGAAAACATAATGAATGTTTGTTTGACCTCCTGCACATTATGTTAAAACAAACAAACAAAAAAATATTTTCATGAATTTTTGAAAAAGTTCCAGGCAGCCGCAAGGGGGCGCTAAAGAGCCGCATGCGGCTCCGGAGCCACGGGTTGCCGACCCCTGCCCCATGGCGTCTCCTTCTCTGCCTCTTCAGGTGACCGTGCTGTACTTCGCCAAGAGCGCAGAGCTGACCGGTCTGAAGGAGGAGGAGCTTGTCGCTGTGCCGACACCAATCAGCAGTGGAGACCTGTGGGCTCTGTTGCTACGGAAACAGCCTAGGTACCAGCTGCTGAGACATGAGGTGACGGGTCAACATGGGGCGGTTCTAACACGTGTGCTGTTGTCGTCGTACAGGCTGAAGGAACTCCAGGGCCACGTAGTCCTGGCGGTGCGCCAGCAGTACGTTGCCATCGGTGACGAGCAGGTGACTCTGGCAGACGGAGACGAGGTGGCGGTGGTGCCGCCGCTGAGCGGAGGATAAAGAGCAGACGGTGAGGGAGGAGTTAGACGGCCCCTCGGGCTCCGAATCACGACTGATCGCCGGCTTCTCTTCACAGACATGACGGAGGAACCCAGGGACGTCTTCAGGCTGAGCCGTGATTGGCTGTCGGTACAGGAAGTGGTGGACTCTGTCAGCAGCCCCTCCTGCGGAGCCGTCTCTGTGTTTCTAGGTAGAACAGGGGAGGTGAACTTGGGGGGTATTGGAGTTAGATTTGACCGTATCAATACTTTTACTCGGGTACTTTAGTTGAGTACTTTGTTCGCCACTTTAAGGTGATTGTTTACTGATTTTATTTTGAAAAAAAAAAATATTTAGAGAAGTGCTTCTTCAGCATGACCATTTCATTTTGTAAATATTTTTTTATGTGTTTTAGTCTTTAAAATAGCAGAAGTTGCACATAAAGTCTGTCTGTCTGCATCATTATTAAACATTAGATCAGGTTCATATCGGGTTCAGATCAGGTTCAGATCGGGTTCAGATCGGGTTCAGATCGGGTTCAGATCAGGTTNTCAGGTTCATATCGGGTTCAGATCAGGTTCAGATCAGGTTTAGGTCAGGTTCAGATCAGGTTCATATCGGGTTCAGATCAGGTTCAGATCAGGTTCAGATCGGGTTTAGGTCAGGTTCAGATCAGATTCAGATCGGGTTCAGATCAGGTTCAGATCGGGTTCAGGTCAGGTTCAGATCAGGTTCAGATCGGGTTTAGGTCAGGTTCAGATCAGATTCATATCGGGTTCAGATCAGGTTCAGATCGGGTTCAGGTCAGGTTTAGGTCAGGTTCAGATCAGATTCAGATCGGGTTCAGGTCAGGTTCAGATCAGGTTCATATCGGGTTNAGATCAGGTTCATATCGGGTTCAGATCAGGTTCAGATCGGGTTCAGATCGGGTTCAGATCGGGTTCAGATCAGGTTAATTTCGGGTTCAGATCAGGTTCAGATCGGGTTCGTATCGGGTTCATATCGGGTTCAGATCGGGTTCAGATCGGGTTCATATCGGGTTCATATCGGGTTCAGATCGGGTTTAGGTCAGGTTCAGATCAGATTCAGATCGGGTTCAGATCAGGTTCAGATCGGGTTCAGATCAGGTTCAGATCGGGTTCAGGTCAGGTTCAGATCAGGTTCAGATCGGGTTTAGGTCAGATTCAGATCAGATTCATATCGGGTTCAGATCAGGTTCAGATAGGGTTCAGGTCAGGTTCAGATCGGGTTCAGGTCAGGTTCATATCGGGTTCATATCGGGTTCAGATCAGGTTCAGATCAGGTTCAGATCGGGTTCAGATCGGGTTCAGGTCAGGTTTAGGTCAGGTTCAGATCAGATTCAGATCGGGTTCAGGTCAGGTTCAGGTCAGGTTCAGATCAGGTTCATATCGGGTTCAGATCGGGTTCATATCGGGTTCAGATCGGGTTCAGGTCAGGTTCAGATCAGGTTCATATCGGGTTCATATCAGGTTCATATCGGGTTCATATCGGGTTCAGGTCAGGTTCATATCGGGTTCAGGTCAGGTTCAGATCGGGTTCAGATCGGGTTCGTGTCGGGTTCAGATCGGGTTCAGATCGGGTTCAGGTCAGGTTCAGATCGGGTTTGTATCGGGTTCATATCGGGTTCAGATCAGGTTCATATCGGGTTCAGATCAGGTTAATTTCGGGTTCAGATCGGGTTCGTATCGGGTTCATATCGGGTTCAGATCGGGTTCAGATCGGGTTCATATCGGGTTCAGATCAGGTTAATTTCGGGTTCAGATCGGGTTCATATCAGGTTCATATCGGGTTCAGATCGGGTTCAGATCAGGTTCATATCGGGTTCAGATCAGGTTCATATCGGGTTCAGATCGGGTTCATATCGGGTTCAGATCGGGTTCATATCGGGTTCATATCGGGTTCATATCAGGTTCATATCGGGTTCAGATCGGGTTCAGATCAGGTTCATATCGGGTTCAGGTCGGGTTCAGGTCAGGTTCATATCGGGTTCAGGTCAGGTTCAGATCGGGTTCGTGTCGGGTTCATATCGGGTTCAGGTCAGGTTCAGATCGGGTTCGTGTCGGGTTCATATCGGGTTCAGGTCAGGTTCAGATCGGGTTCAGATCGGGTTTGTATCGGGTTCATATCGGGTTCAGATCGGGTTCAGATCGGGTTCAGATCAGGTTCATATCGGGTTCAGATCAGGTTAATTTCGGGTTCAGATCAGGTTCAGATCAGGTTCATATCGGGTTCATATCGGGTTCAGGTCAGGTTCATATCGGGTTCAGGTCAGGTTCAGATCGGGTTCGTGTCGGGTTCATATCGGGTTCATATCGGGTTCAGGTCAGGTTCAGATCGGGTTCAGATCGGGTTTGTATCAGGTTCAGATCGGGTTCAGATCGGGTTCAGATCAGGTTCATATCGGGTTCAGATCGGGTTCAGATCGGGTTCAGATCAGGTTCATATCGGGTTGAGATCAGGTTCATATCGGGTTCATATCGGGTTCAGGTCAGGTTCATATCGGGTTCAGGTCAGGTTCATATCGGGTTCAGATCGGGTTCGTGTCGGGTTCATATCGGGTTCAGGTCAGGTTCAGGTCAGGTTCAGATCGGGTTCAGGTCAGGTTCAGGTCAGGTTCAGGTCAGGTTCAGATCGGGTTCATATCGGGTTCAGATCGGGTTCAGATCAGGTTCATATCGGGTTCAGATCAGGTTCATATCGGGTTCAGATCAGGTGACCCGACTGCTTAGAGAATCCCTTCTTTCATCACCAGAGAAAGCTTGAAACATAAAAATGAAACGGATCAGAACCAGCAGGGTCTGAACCGATGGCTGAGACGTCACCTGACCCGGTTCAGGAAGTGTCCTTCAAAACAAACCGGCGGCCACTAGGGGGCGACGTCTCAGGCTGCGTGAGGACAGGTGTTCTCTGATGTCTGCAGGTACGACCCGAGAGGACCGGGTGGACGGCAGGAAGGTGATTGGTCTGGAGTACGAGGCGTACGAGCCCATGGTCCAATCACAGTTCTCCAGGCTGTGTGCGGACATGAGGTCGCGTTGGCCCGCCCTGATGCACGTCTGCATCCACCACCGCCTGGGGTGAGGCTCCGCCCGCCGTGATGTCACCGCCTCTGCCGCAGCAACTCAACCTTCTCACTTCCTCCCTCAGGTGGGTGAAGGTGGGCGAGGCCAGCGTCGTCATGGCGATCTCGTCTCCGCACCGCCACGCCGGCCAGCAGGCCGTCCAGTACTGCATCAGCCAGCTGAAGGCCAGCGTCCCCATCTGGAAGAAGGTAGGAACCGAGCCGGGCTTTCTGCTGAGCCCGGAGCCTTCCATCGGTTCTGACCGGTTCTGATCCGCAGGAGGTCTACGACACCCAGGAGGCCAGCTGGAAGGAGAACCCGGAATGTGACTGGTCACAGAGCGGAGCCGCTCAGAGTCCGACATGAGGAGGAACCAGAACCTTCAGCCGGGAAGGACATCGGAACCAAACTGGGATCGGCCCAGTTTGATGCTGTTCTGGTTTGGACGGGTTCAGGTGTCAGAAATAAAGAGCCTTTACCTTTAAAACGGCTCCGTTTCATTTATTTTCAGGCTGGTAGAGAAATCCATCATAAATAAGATCCAGGAATGATTGGGCCGATCCGACCTGGAGCCGGTCCCAGAAGGCTCACTGCTCCCAAGTCTACGGTCCATTTAGCCTTAGATTTAGACAACTTTTATCGTCATTTTGTACATGAAGTATACAAAATAAAATTTAGCTTATTACAGCTTTCAGACAGTAACTGAGCAGCAGTGATCAAATGTAAACACGGTGGGAGATAATGTGTAAAACGCTTTGATATGGAAGTTCAGAGCATTATATATATTTGGGGCAATTATGCAATGTTTTGGTAGATTTAGATTTAACAGATTTATATTTACATTTTTCTTTTTTTTTTTTTTGCAAATTTCTTTTTGGATTCAAATTTACAAAATGCATTCTTTTGAAATAGTATTTCATGGATCACATTTTCTTCACTTCCTGCTTCTCCTCCTTGACCAATAAAGATGTTGTTGTTGATAACGTCCAGCAGACCAATAGAAATGTGCTTCCTATTTGTAAAACATAATAAGAAAATAATGAAATTTGTCAAAATCTATAAGAAAAAAACATGAAAAATCAATTTTTTAAATGTTGCATTTTTTTCCCCATTTAAAAAATCTGTCCTTTGCAAGAAAAATGGAACAAAATTAGCTTCATAAAAATGGGATTGATTCAGAAAGTCCCTAAATAACGGAGTAATAAAGTAGTAAAGCAGAAAATAGTTAAGAACAGTAGTAGAAAGTAATTTAGATGCTCTAATTCTCGTAACAAAAAATAAGGTGATTGTAAAACTAGATTATGTTCAGACTAAATGCGGCTGGTCAGCGATGCAAAGCAAACATCTGAACC
>NW_015151196.1:365875-367636 GCF_000732505.1 Cyprinodon variegatus
TGGATGATCTGATGAACTGGAAAGTGCCTTAAGTTGACATGATGTGAATTGGCGCTATAGAAATAAACTGAATAGAATTAAAACAGCAGCTGCAGTCAGTCACAGAGTAAAGGATGAGTTTCAGCTAAACACTCAGGATCAGTCAGCAGATCTTCTGTCCTACAGCTACTGGTGACGTGATGGTCTGGCTGCTGACTCACCTGCTGCTCATGTGTTGTGACATCATCAGCTTTGATTCTAGGGTTTCACAGCCCTGTTTCTAACAGGCGGTTTTTGTTGGATGTTAAAATGCAGCCTCTTCCAACCTCTCTGCTTCCCTTTTTTCCCTTCCTACAAGTTATTTGGTCAAATAATGTCATTCTCACTCCATCCGTTTTGTCTCCAGGTAGAAAAGCTTTTTATTTCCTGAACTATTTGTTTGAAGTTCCATATATGGTCATGCCTTCCTGTGGTGAAAGGCTGAAACTAGGAAGGCTTCTGTAGTTTCAGGAAATAGATTTTTCAATGCTTGTTTGCTTAAAAACCACTAAGAAGAAAAATATGGTTTATTTCTGTTACATTGTTTTAAGATTTTATTTTATCAATTTTTTTTTATTTATATCAGGAGACAGGAACCAGAGGACTGGTTAGAGACCAGTTTGATGGATCTCCAGCTGCAGTAGTCATCATGTTGGACCCACTTATCTTAAGTGTATATATTAGTCTATTTTATTGCATGCCTTATACCCACAGTGTTTTAGATATTTTTATAATTTTATTGACCTATTCCATATTATATGTTTCATGTTGCACGTTTGTACCATAAAAAATTCCTAGTTTGTGAACTCCTTCATTAACAATGGCAATAAACCTGATTCTGAGTTAAAGTTCTGTTGGTGCTGCTGTGTTGCAGAGCGATGCAGAAAGCGTGTTAATCACAGCATCCAGAGAGGGTTAATCAAATCTGACAGTTGGAGATGAAATTAGAGGGAATCCAGTGACTCCATGAAGCCTTCAGCTTCCATAGAATCCACTGATTGACAGAAAACGGTTCGCCTTTGTTTGCTGATTATTAACCGGAAGACAACTGACCTCTGATCAGATCGTTTCCAATACAAGCCGGTGCTGCTTCAGGAAGACGGGAAGGATGATGTCATCCTGACCAGCCATGGAACGTCACACATGTGTAACACAGTTATTACAGGGTTATTTTTCCACGGCTCCTCCTGTTGATTTAAGGTTTAACCATCAGAACTCGGCTCCAACTTCTCAGTCTATTGGTCTTCATGCAATGAAAGTTGGTTATCAGTTAACCTTTTATAGGGCAAGGTACCGTTTCTCATCACTTGCCTTCCTCCTAACAAAAGGAAGGATCCTGCTACATGGCCGTACATCGTATTCTTGCATTTGACCAATTAGATGAGCTCTTGAATGATATATTACCTACACTGGAAAAATTAATTAGAAACAAGAAAAAATTCTTAAATTAGGTGTATTTACCCTTAACCTGAGCAGGTAAATGAGATAGTTTGACATGGAATGAGTATTTTACTCTTAAAATAAGATAATTAGATAATGTGCACTTGAAATAAAACAATGCAATTGTGTTTTCTTATTTTAAATCTAAATTGTCTTGATCCTTTGGTAAAATTACTCTTTTATCGTCTTATTTTAAGAAAAAATGACTTATCTAGATTTCAGTTTTTTCCAGTGTACTGTAAATTAAGTTGGGAAAAAAAAGGTAAATGAAGAAAAAAAGGCAAAAAGTTAATAAGCCTACCG
>NW_015151196.1:367841-372212 GCF_000732505.1 Cyprinodon variegatus
GGGAAGTTCTTGTTGTTACAATGACATTAATTTTTGCCATAAAAATATCCAGATTTTTTGAATGTTACAAAGGTAATAAGGTCTTGTCCTGGATTTCAATAACATTATTGGATTAAAATTTTGATTTTCAAAGTATTTCACTGAGTGTCCTATAAAGGGTTAAAGGTTAAATCAACCCAGTATTGTCCCAGTATGACCATTTTACACTGAAAAAAAAAAAACTATAAGTTAAAACTTCTTCAAATAAGTGTATTTACCCTTAATTTGAGTTGTTAAATAAGATGATTTGCAAATGAGATGAGTGTTTTTACTCTTAAAATAAGATAATTAGATAATATGCACTTAAAATAAAACAATGCAATTGTTTTTCTTTTATTTTAAATGTCAATTGTCTTTTTCAAGTGGCAAATTTCTCATTTTTCTCCTCAGTTAAATTAAGAAAAAGGGACTTATTTACATTTTGTTTTTGCAGAGTAGGGGGAGAACCTGACCTGGGCTCCTGCAGGTTCACCTCTAACTGGCTGCAGGTGTTTGTCTGGGTCAGAAAGGTCTGAATGTGGGCCGGGGAGTCGAGAGTGGAGTCTGATCTGAGCTCCAGCATGTGCTCGGTGGAAACAAACAGTTTCAGGTGTTGAAACACTTGTTACCTGTCTGGGCTTCATTCACTGTCTGTGACTCACCTGGTGATGCAACCTGTTTCCATGCTGCCTTCAGGGCCTTCAGGTAAACACAATCACCTGTCGGCCTTAATGGGAAGCCTGTTTACTTAGGAAAAGGTAAACGTGACTCAATGGGAGGAGTGGCTGTCCAAGAATCTCTCGGTTTGGTTCCAGGTTCCTGTGGATGTCAGTCTTCCCCTGGGCAAGGCACTAAATCCAAAGCTACCCACTGGTGGGTTTATGTGGAAAACAGACAGTTAAAGCTCTATATATTGAGAATAGAGCATGTATATTTGGAACTTTAAGAATTGTTATTTCAATAAGTTTCAGTTTTACTGGTATTTTTAAGCAAAGTTTTGGTTGTGTTTGTTCTCTGCCATATTTTCTGTCTGCTCCACAGATCCTCACTTTTTTTTTTACTTTTAAATATTTACATTATTGATGATAAATATTCTGATTATTTTTGGTAGAATTTGTTGTAAAATGTTTGTTTCATTTACTCCTTTTATAGTGGATATACACTAAAGTAAAATATTCGAATAAAACGAAATAGTTGATGAAATATTTTTTTTAAACATTTATTTTGAAAGGGAAAAAGACGGAAACGCCCTTTTGATTTCCGGTAAGCTCCACCGTCTCTTCCTTCCCCTTCCCCATTGGTCAGCTGACCGTTGGTCGGTCTGCTGACAGTCACACAACAGAAAGCAGCTCTGCGAGCCGGAACCAGAACCTCCAGAACCTCCGGGCCCATCGGACTCGCAGCCTGAGGAATCCCGGCTGGAGGAACGTCGAACCCCGGACTGGTTCCTGAACCCTTTCCCCCGGCAGGAGGCCTGGTCTCCGGCCTGAACACACCCGCCTCTTCCCTCCGTTGTTTCCGCTGTGAGGCCGGTCAGCTGGTCCCTGTCCGAGCGGAGCTTTAGCTTGACCCGAGGCGGCCTGCCCCAGCCCCGCTTCGCCCCCCCCCGGAGCAGCATGGCCCCGCTGGATGTGGCCCTGCAGGGCTTCTCGGTGTTCGGCCTGGTTCTGTTCGTGGTGCTGTGGCTCATGCACTTCATGTCCATCATCTATGTGTGAGTGACCGACCGACCGAGCCAAGCTAACGGCTAACAGCTGCGGACGGACGGGTTAGCCGACCAGGCTACTGCAGTCCGAACCGGGTTAGGTTCTAACCGTCAGACTCCGGGCCACTTATCCCGCTGAATGGTGGCCCGGTTCCGGTTCTGTTGGTCAGCCCAGCCGCTGCTGGGACATTTATAGCCGAATTTAGAGCAGTTTGTTCCGGTTTAATCTGCCTCCTTTCAGTAGCTTTAATTTATTGACTTTTAACGAATCTCGTTAAATCAAAATATTTAATGATCGGATTAGGACTGGATTATTATTCTGATTACAACCCAACCATGACGTCATTATGCCGGGGTTATTGATCAAATCAGCAGAGCAGGAGATGTTCTGGTGTTGGTTCTGGGTTCAGATNCAGGAGATGTTCTGGTGTTGGTTCTGGGTTCAGATCTGGAGATGTTCTGGATTCAGATCTGGAGATGTTCTGGGTTCAGATCTGGAGATGATCTGGGTTCAGATCCGGAGATGTTCTGGTATTAGTTCTGGGTTCAGATCTGGAGATGTTCTGGGTTCAGATCTGGAGATGATCTGGGTTCAGATCTAGAGATGTTCTGGTGTTAGTTCTGGGTTCAGATCTAGAGATGTTCTGGTGTTAGTTCTGGGTTCAGATCTGGAGATGTTCTGGGTTTAGATCCGGAGATGTTCTGGGTTCAGATCTGGAGATGTTCTGGGTTCAGATCCGGAGATGTTCTGGGTTCAGATCTGGAGATGTTCTGGGTTCAGATCTGGAGATGTTCTGGGTTCAGATCTGGAGATGTTCTGGGTTCAGATCTGGAGATGATCTGGGTTCAGATCTGGAGATGTTCTGAGTTCAGATCTGGAGATGATCTGGTGTTAGTTCTGGGTTCAGATCTGGAGATGTTCTGGGTTCAGATCTAGAGATGTTCTGGTGTTAGTTCTGAGATGGCGGCTGGTCTAACTGGTCTATAATGGTTTCCTGAGCAGAGCTCGTGAGGCTGAAGGTCTCGTGATGTCCTGCTGCTCTTTAATCCCACAAAGAGCTTCTCTTTCTCCAGATTCCAGCCCTCATCATCATCATCATCATCATCATCAGGAGCTTTAAGCAGATTAAGGCCCTCAGACCTGTGAGGGTCTCATGACTCTGCAGCAGGAGGTGAAGCATTCCTGGGAATCCTGAAGAGTCATTCCCAGGAGATCAGAACGCTTCATCCTGCTGGGATAGAGGGAGCTGTAGGAGCCACCCCCCCCGCCCTCCTCCTCTCTAACATGGGGGGTCATATTTATACGCCTGGTTGATAATCGGACCTTGTTTGTCCTGTTTGACTCTATTCGCAGGCTGTCGGTCGGCTTCGGTTGTTTTTAGAGATGATTAATGATTTCATCTAAAGTTGACAGTTTTTTATCTGTTGATTAACAATTAATTATTAAGCAGAAATATGAAAATATATATTAGTTTCTCTTTTATCAAGGGGATCTTTCCATACCATGAAGGGATGATGTGTTGAATTTAAATAGTGCATCATGTTATCGTTCCAACTGTATTCAACATAAATTTTTTCTTTTTTTATTCATTTTGTCTGTTGGATTTTAATCTTGGCCTGCTCAGTGGAGCAGTGGGTAGCACTGCTGCCTCCAGCAAGATGGTTTGGGGCTCGATTCCCGGCCCGGGGTCTAGGGGGATGAGTGTGACTCAAGATGGATGATATTTTTATCTTTAATGGCATCTCAGGGTTTCCAAAGGTCATTAAAAGTCCTTAAGTTATTATTTTTTAAATTAAGGCCTTAATTGGCATTAAAATTCATTAAATGTGATTATCCTGGCATCTAAAATGCTTTATTTAGGGAAAACAGTTTAGTCAGATATAGAATATCAGATGTAACTGGTTGTGTGTGTTTTTTAAGGAACTGCTTCCGGTTGATCGTAAAGCTTTATGTTTGGAAAAAAAGCTTGAGGCGGAGAAAAGGCAAGAGAATGAGAAAATGCAAATTTTAACAAAAGTGGCTGGAAACCAGGAATTAGAGTCACTGCTTCCTGTATAAACTCTGCTTGCTTTAACTCTTTTTACTATAAGCTGCTGGAACCAGAATTTCCCTGAAGGAGTAATCCCAAAGTTAAGTCAACGTCTAAGTATTAAATACTCACTGAATATATTTGTTTAACATTTTAAACAGGAACCTGAATAAAATGAATGAAACACGTCTGATTTCCAGTGAGTAGAGATGTAGAGCTATCATTAACAGACAGGGTCTGTCGCTCTGAGATGCTGTCAGGCTGTTGGTTGTGATCTAGCGCTCTGCTTCTGCTGAGACTTTCTGCTGTTAGCAGAGCTTTGGTTCATCCAGTATTATTGAAAGCAAATAAAACACATTTAAAATAAAAAATCTCAATAAAATAACATATTTGAGATTGATTGATCAATTGATGGACTTTATTGATCTCACAGTGGAGAAATTTACTCGTTACATCAGCTTAAATAGTCAAAGAAGAAGAAGAAGGTGCCAAAAGAAGAAAAAGGTGCATGATATTTATACAGTGCAGTATATATAGTAAAAAAAAAAAGTTATGGTAGTATTATTGCACAGGGTGTTTGCATGGGTATTTATATATATATATATATTTTAGGGGTGG
>NW_015151196.1:374762-376949 GCF_000732505.1 Cyprinodon variegatus
CCTGTGGGTGCGGGCCGAGGGCTCCTGCAATTGCAAGTACGATATTTCCCCTACAGACCACCAGGGCGGCCGAGAATACCTTTGTTCAACCTGAAATGACTCATTTAATCATCCAAAACGTTATGGAACACATTAATTAACTGAAAAATGTTGCATAGTATGCCTTTAACCCGGGTGAGTTGTTTGACCCGGGTAGAGACGCCACAGTAAGCTGTTCCCACTGCCACTAAAAGCCGATTGTTCGCAGGTTTAAACGGGTTTTTCGGCCAGCGGGAAAGAGGTATTAGACTGAGGCTGTGTCCGGACGCCCACCCTAACCCCTAAATGCCTAAATCACTGTATAGAGCAGGGACTATATAGTGCACTTTATAGTGAACTGACCATTAGGACAGATGATCGCTACTTTCTGCTACCTGCTGGTCACGTAACTCCGCCTCCCCGCACGGTTCCAGTGCCATCTTTATCAGTCGCCACTGTCACAACAAATCCCATGATTTGAAGTCCATCCTGGCATATTTATGCTCTTCTAGTGACCATGGATTCAAGGTTGTAGGTTTGATTTCCACTTTGGTAGGGACACTATTGGTCCCAAGTTTCATTAATGTAATTTTACCCATGCAAAAATATGCATGCTTTTTTATGCTTGACATGAGCATCAGGGTGCATTTCGTTTAAAGAGAACGGCAGCATTTCTTCCTACATTTATACTAATTTTATTAGCACTACACACACTAGATGCTGTTTATCAATGTTTGAAGCATCATCAGCTCTGATTAATGTGGAATTAGGACTTTTTTCCACTTTGAAAAGGTTTGCATTTAAACTTACCAGCGACTAAGACAGTAGGTAAATGTGCCAATTTAACCAAATATAGTAAATATGCCCGTTATATGTGGATTTATCCTGTATTTTCTTTTGAAGATATGGAATTGTGCAAAGGTAAACAGGTGAAACACTCTTATTTTTTTTTTTAAATGCTCTCTATGTATCATGAAACAGCGCAAAATAACACATTCAAGGGACGCAAATACATTTATTCTATTTACATTTATTGGCATCATCTACAAAACACAACACTAAGAATGGGACTAAATTTATTCCAATATAAAATCACTTTTATCAATTATTAAAAGAAAATATAACTCCATCTTGTCTGTAATGTAATAATATTCAAAATAAACATTTGACCAATGTTTGTACTAATTAACTTATGGATGTGTGGAAATCTATGTAAAATGAAATCAATGTAAATAGTTTTCCTCTGTTCGTTATTGGCTTTATCCCATTTTTAAAAGTAGAAATAGTCAAAGAAATATCAATATTATGTGGAACTGTAATTATGCTTTCTAAACAAAAAATAGCAGACGTTTAGGCGCCATCTTGTGTTGTTATACTCTATAAAAGAAATAACACCTTCTATTTATAGCTGAACTGCCTCAAAGTGTCGTCATAAAATGAAAACAGTAACTGAAATGAAGTATTGTTAAAAGGGAAACTCTCACATTTTCTTTTTCAGTTTACTGTGGCTAAGAATCAGCAATCAGCAGCTTTCACCTGTTTTAGTCTAGATAGAATTAAATTTGTTTTCTTTAGGATTAGTTTCATAGACTAATGTTATTTGAAGTAACTGGCGTGAATAAAAGTCTTATTTTGCGCTCCAAGCACACACACACACGCATACAGACTAGAAAACAGCCAATCAGGAAGAGAGAAGGCGGAACTTGAGGCAGGACAACCAATGAGAGTGGAGCTAAACAGCACAGTTACTGACTTTAAGGGACGGGAAAGACCGGGCAGCAAGACGGAGCCCAGCAGCTGCGAGAGAAAAAGAATTGGCTGTGATCTCACACAGTGATCCACCACGCTGAATCGCAAATTATAAACATGTTATATAAACATTATTCAAACCGAATTATTGGTAGGGACAAATGGGTCGGTCCAAAATTTTGGTGGGGACATTTCCCTACCAAAATGGTCCCTATGCAAACCTACGTCCATGCATGGATTATTCCTACTTCCAAAGGTGCATTGTAGGAAACTTTGCATCCACTAGACAGTTGGACTCATTAAAATGGCAGAACCACTATCCAGCGCCCTTTGTATTAATTAGGCTAGGTCAGGGGTCACCGACCATTTCAAGGCTGAGGCCCCGTCCACACGAAGTCAAACCCTGGCCTAAACGCACAA
>NW_015151196.1:377756-380187 GCF_000732505.1 Cyprinodon variegatus
GAAAGTTAATGTTTCTTGCTGACTTGAACGCCTCACGTCTCCAGCACTCTGAAATCCAGCTGGTCCAGGGAGCCTGAACGCACCGCTAAACGGCTAGAGACGAGAATCAGTGAGAGATGAGAGGCAGCCGATAAATCAGCTGAATGGTTTTAGGTTTTAATTGCTGTCTTTCGGTGCTTTCAGCTGATCCATCAGAAGGGTCTGAATGTTCACACAGACTGAGCCTCTAATTTGGGCTGATGGGAACCTTCTGGGCTCATCATCTCCTGCTGTAGCTCCCTAAGCCGGTCGGATCAGAAGCGGACCTTTTATCCGCCAGCAGGGCTTCCACGCAACAGCCAGTGGCTTTAGCCAAACATGGATGCCGTCTGCGGCCTTTAACCGGTTGCTGACCTTTGACCTCTGCGTTTCAGGCGTCTCTGCCTCCATAAGAAGAGATCTGAGGCCAAGCAGCCGTTCGCTCAGGTCCTCGGAGTTTCTCTGCTGAAGCCGCTGAAGGGCGTCGACCCAAACCTGATCTCCAACCTGGAGACCTTCTTCACTCTGGACTACCCCAAGGTGAGCGGAACCCGACCCGACCGACCCTGCCGCCCCGCCGCACACATCACCCGATCCGGTTCTAACTGGTTCTGTCTGTGTTCCAGTATGAGATCCTGCTGTGCGTCCAGGACCAGGACGATCCGGCTGTGGACGTCTGTAAGAAGCTGTTGGGGAAATATCCCAACGTGGACGCTGGACTCTTCATCGGTGAGTGAGGAGACGCGTCACTTCCTGTTTCCTGCCGTGTCTCCGCCCCCCAGCCTCACGTCACGCTCCTGTTCCTCTTCAGGTGGGAAGAAGGTCGGGATAAACCCGAAGATCAACAACCTGATGCCCGGATATGAAGCCGCCAAATACGGGCTGGTGTGGATCTGTGACAGCGGCATCAGAGGTCAGAACCAGAACCGGGTCAGCTTGACCCCGATGCTAAACTCTGAGCAGAACCGGGCTTCGGTAGGACAGGATCATAGGGCTGCCTGGGTCCATTCTGGCCGGTTCTGTTCGCTCAGATGGAGGATTTGGGTTTTTATACCAGAATCAGCTGTTGGTTCTGGTAGAACCTGCCCTCAGCTTCAGTGCCTCTCTCAGGCCCCGCCCCCCAGTGGGAGGTTCTGACCCTGTTCTGTTCCACAGTGAAACCCGACACCCTGACGGATCTGACCAACCAAATGACGGAGAAGGTGGGCCTGGTCCACGGCCTGCCGTACGTTGCTGACCGCCAAGGCTTCGCCGCCACTCTGGAGCAGGTGAGGTCAGGTTCTGTGGGCCGAAGGGGGGCGGGGCTTCCTGCTAACGCGGCTCACCTGTGTGCAGGTGTACTTCGGGACGTCCCACCCCCGCTCTTACATCTCGGCCAACGTTACGGGGATCAAATGCGTGACGGGGATGTCGTGTCTGATGAGGAAGGACGTCCTGGACCAGGCGGGGGGGCTGGTGGCCTTCGCTCAGTACATCGCTGAGGACTACTTCATGGCCAAGGCTATCGCAGACAGGTTAGCATTAGCATTAGCACGCCGCAGACAGCTTTCTGCCTCGGTCATGACACGTTTCTTCTTTCCTTCCCAGAGGATGGAAGTTCTCCATGGCGACACAGGTGGCGCTGCAGAACTCGGGCTCCTACTCCATCGGACAGTTCCAGTCCCGGATGATCAGGTAAGCCGCAGACCGCCACTCCGTCGGCCGCCTGTTCAGGACGACGCGTTAATAAGATTTGTTGAAACAGGTGGACCAAGCTGCGGATCAACATGGTTCCCGCCACCGTCCTGGAACCCGTGTCAGAGTGCTTCTTGGCCAGCCTCATCATCGGCTGGGCGGCGCATCATGTGTTCAGGTACGGAAGGCCGTTTTATCCTACAATCAGGTTCTATTTCAACCCACATATCTTCAATCAAGGACTCAGTTAACGAATTGTTAAAAATAATGTGAAAATGTGGCGTCGTCTAATGATCGCGGTCTAACCGACGATATAGAATGACAGTCGTCTGGGGTCACGACACGAACGCAACAGCAGAGGGCGCCAGTGACCTCACTGAGGCTGGGGTCATCTTTCTATTAAAACAGAGAAGAAGTGACAATAATGCAACAAAATGAGAGTCTCTGCCCAGAACGGAGGCGTTTGTCGCTACCCGATCCATACCGGTAGCAAGATCCGTACCATCAGCTCATTTGCGCCTGCGCAAACAGAATAACTTCCGGGTCGCCAAAAAATAGTAATTACGGTACTGAAAAAACGTTATTTATATCCTTAAATAATTAAAGAATACTAAACTACATCGTAAAGACAATATTGAAGACTTTTCTGGAAGAAATGGATGCTTTTTAAATTCAATCCATTGTATTGCTTGACGTCATTTCGGGAAATGTTCCCTTATCAATGAAAAACTGCAGGTCA
>NW_015151196.1:386616-396629 GCF_000732505.1 Cyprinodon variegatus
ACTTGAGTACAGTAACGAAGTATTTGTACTTCGTTACTTCCCATCTCTGTATATATTTCTCCTCCTTTCCTCCAAAATGCCTGACCATATGTGACGATGGCGTGAAAGAAGTTTGTTTTTATGAGACCCAACCTGACTGGTTTCTGTTTCAGGTGGGACATGATGGTCTTCTTCATGTGTCACTGCTTGGCCTGGTTCATCGCCGACTACATCCAGCTCACTGGAGTCCAGGTAGGTCACATGACCGTCAGCACTTTAACAGATGGAAAGTTCTCAGACTGAACCGGTTCTGGTCGCCTGCAGGGCGGTCCTCTGAGCTTCTCCAAGCTGGACTTCGCTGTGGCCTGGTTCATCCGAGAGTCCATGGCCGTGCAGATCTTCCTGTCGGCTCTGTGGGACCCCACCATCAGCTGGAGAACGGGTCGCTACCGGCTGCGCTGCGGCGGCACCGCCGAGGAGATTCTGGACGTGTAGTTACCGCAGCGACCGGCCGCTCGGCTTTCACCCCCCTCATCATTACAAAGAGGAGGAGCAGACAGAGACTGATTGTTTTATAAGACAGGCGTGTGAGTGTGTGTGAGTGAGTGTGTTTTTATAAACTATTTATGTTGGTGCTAAATATGACAAAAGGAAAAAAAAAAAAAAGGTGAGTGAGTCAGAGGCACCGAACAAGGAGAGAGAGTGACGCATCGCACTGAATAACCAGATCTCTGATCAGCCAATGAGGACAAAGCTTTAACAGCTCTGGCTTCTCATTGGTCCTCCACTTATTAACTTCGAAAAACAGGAAATCGCAGCAGCAACAAAGCTCTTATTTTGAAAAACACAGCAGAGATAACGCATCACCCGACTCCCCCTGCTGGCGACTTCAGGGACGGCTCCACCTGGTGGTCATGTGACCAGCAGGTTTTAGGCTGTTGGTTCATCGTAAACATGTCGCAGCATTCGGTTCGGGTCGCCGTGGGCAACCGATCCAACAAGCAACGTTAATCAGCCGGGTGTCGAGTTGAGACTTGTGCAGCTTATTTGTTTGGTTTATTTATCAGCTAACGGGTCACAGGTTCATCAGGACTCGTCGACAGAAACGGTCTCACTCCAAGTCTCGTATCAAATCAGATCCGTCTGCGATCTGGATCCAACAATCAGAGCTCTGTGTTAAGATTTAATGTTAAAAAAGAACAAAGAAGCACTTTGGTGGAAAACATCCAAGTTTAAGCTTTTGTTTTGTTACTATGGAAACGACAGCTTTGATTCCTTTCTTTAAGTGAATCAGGTCGGGACTAATTTCAACAAACTGTGATGGTTTCTGATTCAGGGATGTTCAGGTACCAGATGAGCTCGTTAAAGAGCCGCCTCGAGTCCTGTTAACCTGAACCCGGACCAGAGGACACGCCCCGCCTCCAGCGGGTCGACCAATCAGAAGCCTGCCTCACTGTACTTAAAAAAAACTTCTTTATTCTGACGGTCAAAACATTTCACCATTACTGGACCAAAAAAATATATAAATAAATAAAAAAAAGGTGAAACATTTCTGCAGGCAGAGTCCATCAGGTGTTTGGATGGATGTGTGTGTTCAGCCGCGGGGTTTGGTGATGACATCATCGGGTGTCTGATGAACCCCAGCTGAAGCCGTTTGTTTTGTATTTTTCATATTTTATTGTTCTAAACACCTGCTGTAAGCGGACCAATCTCAGCCTTACCCACTCAGCACTTGACTCGTTGAGGGGTGGGCTTGTGGGCGGGGCTTGGACAGACGGACAGCAGCCATTGGTTGTAAGGTTTATTTATTTATTCATGCGCCATCCTTCTGTCACACCTCCAGAATAAATAAAGATTTAACAAACTGTCTGTGTTTGAGTCTAGCACCACCCCCACCCACCCCCCCTACTCCCCATCATGCAACAAGGCCCCGCCCACAACCACCATACATTCAGCACATACATCCGGAAACATGGAGAGTTTCAAAATAAAAGCTCAGCAGATGGGGTCAAATGGCTGATAGAATGAAGCCCTATGGATTCTTCTAACTAAAACCTTTCAAAATAAAATCAGAAAAAAAGCTCCACAGGATCTAAATAGTAATCAAATCCTTTTTGTCATCTAAACCTCTCACTGGCTTTATTTTTATAAAAATATTTTGTCTATGACTGTTAGAGAACTTAGGTTTTATTTGTATTTAAAAAAAAATCATTTTTCTAAGCTGGACTCAGAAGAAAGTCCTGAAATAAATAAAATAATTTCAGACAGAAAGCTGCGTCACATTCAGGGCTGTAAGATGGTTTCAAAGCTTAACTGTGACGATAAAAAGGCTAATAAATTAAATCTGAGCTTCATTTTCAAACGACTGTTTGTTCTAGAGTCATATTTCTATTGAAATTGTTTCTTTTTCTTTAGAATCTGTCTTACAAAGCAGCTCATCAGCAGAAATTACCATATGTGCACTGATCCAATGTTTATCAGTATTGGTCCCGATATTTAAGCAAATGGGATCAGTGAAGACGGGCTGATCTATTAAGTCTACTTCTATAATAAAATTAAGTTAAAAAATCTCTTTAACAGCAGGAAAGTTGATTAAAATCCTTACAGTGCCAACTTCCCGTCCCGTTGCCATAAATTGACAGTTTTGGTGAATTTAAACTGATCTGAAGATGCCTGAAGAGGTTAAAAAAAGAAAAAAAAATCTGCATGGATAAGTCCAGGTCAGCAGGGACAGTCTGGAACTGTTGCCGGGCAGATTTCACACATTCAGAAAGCTCCGGCTCTCAGAACAATCTCAGATTCTACACCAGGCATTCCTAAAATTGGTCTTCGAGGGGCGCTGTCCTGCAGGTTTTAGAGGTTTTCCTGCTGCTTTTCATTTGATTTTGATTAACAGACTTTTGCTCAACTGCAAACATCAGAATCAGCAGGGAAACCTCTAAAACCTGCAGGACCAACTTTGGGTTCTAGACTCTGGTTCTGGAGCTGCAGATTCTTCCTTTCGTGACACAAATTTGACGCCTGAACAGAAACCAATTAAGAGGAAGTGATGTCATAATAAATTAACAAGTTTAAAGGCACAAAAAGCTCATCTTGGTTTTTTCCTGTAGAGTCTATAAATGTTTGGGAAAAAACTCCGGCTCAGTGTTTAGCTGATGTTCTGGTCCAATCTAAGCCGTTCTGGACCAGAACATCAAGTGATAAAACATTTGAAGGTTTAGAGTTTTCACGTCTTCAATCTGCCACTGCTCAGGTTTTAAAATGTAAACTCAACCAATCACAGCTCACACACAGACAGACACAAGGGGGCGGGGCTTCACGGCGTCACTGATCACATGTTATACAGTATAAATACACCTGACATTAAAAAACCCTCCCAGAACAAACAGCGGAAACACACCAGCACAGGAAAAACAGGCGCCCCCTACAGGCTGTAAAAAAATCTAGAAATAAGGCACAACAGAATTGGAGACAGACGAGGACGGACAGCAGGAATAATATCAACAATGATGATGATGATGATGATGATGATGATCCAGCCGGTCAGACAGCAGCAGGACGTGGAGGAGAAGTTTAAAAAAAAAACAGTTTTAAAAGGTTTCAGCAGGAACAGAAACAGCTTCAGACGTTTCAAACCGGTTCTGGATGAAAGGCAGGTTCTGTGTTTCACCTCGCTGGACTCCAGTACCCACGATGCTCTGCTGCTGCTCAGGAATGTGCTCTGGAACATCTGTAACCATGGCAACGAGCCCTGTTCGACGACACGCGGCCACCCGTTCGTCCGCATCGGTCAGTGCAGGCCTGCTGGGAGGCCCTGCAGTCTGATTGGCCGCTGAGCTGCAGAGGGGGCGGGGCTCAGATGGTGGACTTGGAGAAGGAGACCCGCAGGTGCTGGTTGTGGTCCAGCTGGTGGTCGTGCAGCTCGATCAGAGCCTCGATGGCTTCTTCCACTGACGCCAGCTGCAGCAGAGCCATCTTCCTGTCCTTCCTGTGAGATCAGAGGAAGTGACATCATCACAGCTGACGGACATGAAACACGAACTCTGCTGACTAGTCGCCTGCTTGGTGCTTACTGGAAGAACTTGAAGGCTTTGACAGAGAACCCTCTGGTGGAGAACAAGTCCTTCAGGGTCTCCTCGCTGACCGAAGAGCTGGAAGACGAGGACAGAGGAAGGAAGGACACAGTGAGGACCAAGGAAGGAAGGAAACAGTGAGGACAAAGGAAGGAAGGACACAGTGAGGATAAAAGAAGGAAGGACACAGTGAGGATAAAAGAAGGAAGGACACAGTGAGGATAAAGGAAGGAAGGAAACAGTGAGGACAAAGGAAGGAAGGAAACAGTGAGGACAAAGGAAGGAAGGACAGGAAAAAGGACAGGACATTAAGGAAGAGCAGGAAGTGGGCGGGGCCTTACGGGATGTTGGAGAGGTGCAGCGTCGCTGATGGAGGAAAAATGTTGTTGAAGTTCTTTGAACCTGGTTTTTTAAACCGGTGAAGGGCGGAGCCTGAGAAATCCTGCGTCAGCGTCTGCTCCTCTGGCCCCGCCCCTACGCGGGGCAGCTGCACCACCGGGTGTTTGGACAGCGTCACCCGGATCACGTTGCCATGGAGACGCTGACCGTTCAGGTGACTCATTGCTGTCAGGAGAAAAACATCACAGGTCTAATATTTTCTCTAAAAATCTAAATATTCGATAGCAAATAAATTAAACTGGATCTAAAAAATAAGTGAAGAAAAGAAATTTTAGTTTCTGAAAAATTTGGAAATTTGGCTACATTAAAATGAGACACTTTTCAATATCATATCAGAAATGTTTATATTGTGAAAAAAAAAAACCCCTGTTGAATTTTACTCTTAGAAATTAAAAGGAACAACAAACTTAAATATAACAAACTAATTTTTTGGTTCAACTAAAACAAGTGGATTAAAGATTGATCAAATAAACAAATATATAGAATTTTAAGTGGAGAGCAAGTGACTTAAAAAAGTCGCAAAAATTCTCCACTATTGCTTTAAGTTCAAATTATTTACTAAGTTCTCTTTTTAAATCTGAGAAAAGAGTTAATGAATCCAAAGTGCTGGTTCTGACCCAGCTGAGCCTGCGTAGCGTCGCTCATCTGAACCAGAGCGTTTTCCTTCTTGTTGAACAGGATCTTCACTCTCTGGACGTCTCCATAAACGCCTGAAATACACAGAGACAGCAGGCTGAGCTCCCCCTGCAGGACACACAGGGAATAACCTGAAGGACTTCTCACCAAACAGGATGAAGAGGCAGTGGGGAGAAACTCTCTGTGGAACAAAAAAACACGCTTGGATCAAAAAGCTGTGCTCCTATTGGTCAGCTGCTGCGTTGCTGTGTGACCTCTCACCTCTGGGTCCAGGTTTGACACCAGTAGCACTGAGTGGACTGCAGGGGGCGCCATTTGCAGCGCCACGCGAGGAGGAGACACCAGTGAGCCGGGGACGGCGGCCATGGGGAGACCTGAGGACGGAGAAAGTTCATTAACAGCAGAAGAAGACAGACTGTAAGCAGACTGTGGCGCCCTCTGGTGGAGCAATGAAATCAGTTTGACTCCAGAAATAATCGTACATAAAGAAATAAAGTTAATAAAAGTGCTTTAAAATGGTTCTGTCCCCACTATTGCACAATGAGTGGTGAGTTTTACATAATTTAGTTATAGTTTTAGCATTTTAGTAAGAAATATTTCAGTACAAATTAATGAAAAACATTTTTAAGTTAAAAGGTTATTGTTTTTCAGCTAAACATTCAAACTAAATATTGTCCACTTTCTTCTAAGATAATTTGAATGATATGAAAAATGTGACTGAATCCTAAAAGAATCCTTTCTACTAAAAATGTACTGCTGTAAAGAATATATATATGATGTTACAGAATATATACAAAACTAACACATAAAACTAAATCTATATATATATATAAAAATATATATATACAAAGTAAATATGTATATAAAATGTTGCTTTTAGTGACATCTAGTGGCTCAAATGACAAAGTGCAACTAAACTGATTGAAGCTTATAAGCCTGCCTCTGAATGAAGTCATTGTTAATAAATGAATGCTGCTTTATGGATTCTCAAAAATATCTGGTAACTAAATATACATTTTACTGAACATAATGAATTATTCAAGGATGTGAAAAAGCTAAAAAAAATGAAAACTTTCCCAAAACGGTCTTAGTTGTTTCAGGCTGCAATGCAACACTAACAGGCTCCACCCCTGCATCACTTCCTGCACCTTTGCTGGACCATAGAGTAAAGCCAAAAAGAAAAATAAATAAAATGACCCTCATTGTTGGTATGCTAAGCTAACTTTACAAGGAGCAACGTAATAAAGGTCAGTAAATCTCCAGTTTTATCAAGACAACATAAGCTAATGCTAGCTGATTTTAGCCTGAGTGAAAAGCTATTAAAAGGTCAATGTAGGCCAAATAACTTAACAAAGTTTACCCACAAAATATGAAAAACGACTTTAAAGACTGAATATTTACAGGGTTTGCACTGCATACATTTGGTATACACAGGATCCATGTTTGTTTTCATTTGCAAATGTGCAGAAAATGGAAGCAAACTGTGGTAAAAGTAAAACCATGCTTCCCACACATGTTCTGCTGTTTTACCAAACAAGGTGAATATTTCTACAAAGCAGGGCTGAAATCTATGGAGGACCAAAACTGACGGAAATAAAAATGTAGAAGAAATACATAAATTGTCAAATAAATAAACAAAGAAGCCAATGCATTATCAATTTTACAATTAAAAGATAAATATTTCTAAAATAGTTTTATCCCCTTGTTTAAAATACACCATGTATTCCTTTAACTAGAGGTGTCAAGTAAAGTATGAATATTTTGTCGTCTTAAGTAGAAATGTTGGTTATCTATACTTTACTGCAGTAATTATTGTTTAGACAATTTTTTCTTCTACTTCTCACATTTTTTTTAAATTATTTTTACTTACTACTCCTTACATTTTAAAAATAGACGAATTAGTTTTGTTTTAGTTAATCTCATTTTCTTAATGGCCTGTTGGTATTTAAAAATAAAAACCATCAAAATAATTAGTTTGATCCAGACAATTCATTTCTTTGTGGTTGGACTCAACACCCAGAATTGTAGAAAAATGTTCATTTAATAGGGTAGAGCAGTAAAGCTTCTGTCCTTTTTTCCTGCATTACTTTTATTTTTAAACTTTAAGTAGTTTTAGAAACGCTACTTTTACAAGTTAAAGTTGATAATCTTTTTTCTACAAAAGTGTTTTTAAACAGTAGGATTTATACTTCTATTGAAGCGATAAACATTAATACTTTGGACTAGTTATGTTATTTAATTGACTTTCATAACTTATTATTTTATTTAAGCATCTTTAAATACAAAAAAAACAACCTTTGTAATGATTTTTTTTTTATCTGTCAGTTTTGGTCTCCCGTAAAATTGTTGCATCTCATTAGTTTTGCCCTAATTTGGAAAATTTTATTAAAAAAAACAGCGAAATTAAAGCAGTATTGGCTGTTTTTCCAAGTGCAGGTGTTTTTTTTTTAGCTCCGCCCACCGGCAGGTCATGTGACTCACCTGTGTGCTGATGGAACGTTGGAGGGAACGCTGCTGCTCCATATGGCGGCAAAGCTACACCTGAAAACACACACAGGGGGTCTGTAAGCCCCGCCCACACACAGTGAGAGTAACAGAGGACACCTGGTGGTCGGTCTGAGAACTACAGCTGTGCAGGTAATCTGCTCCACCCACCGAAGGCGGTGGCAGTCGGGTCCAGCTCTCCGGTCGGCAGGTCGGCTCTGGTGAAGTCTCGGCTCTTGTCGTTGTTGTACTTGACGTTGAGCGCGCTCAGTTTGGAGAAATCTATCCTTAGCGTGCAGCAGCCGTTGTAGATGTTCTGCCCGTCCAGAGACTGAAACATACCGGCATCCGATTGGTCCACAGTAACACCTGTAGGTCATGCTTATGAGTGCGTGAGTGTGTGACTCACAGCCTTGGCGTGCTGAGCGTGCACGGCGTCGCTGAACTGCAGCAGAGCCTGAAACTGATTGTTCCGGGTGAAGGTGATGATCTTCAGCACAGAGCCGAACTTACTGAAGATCTGAAGGGAAAACAGGACAGGTGAAATCTGATTTGTGGTTTTTTTGTTTGGTTTCTAAAGTGAGCTGAGAAGGTGTGAATCAGCACTGCAGGAATAACCAGAACTGTTCAAAGGGAGTTTTTCCTCTCCACTGTCGCTACAAGCATGCTTAGTGTGAGGGATTGCTGAAGAGTCAAAGAGTCGATGCAATCAACTGGTTTTCCTTAGATAGAAAACTTAGAATCAATTTAAATGGATGATCTGGTGAACTGGAAAGTGACTTGATGTGACGTGTTGTGAAATATAGAAATAAACTGAATAGAACTGAAATCATCAACAGGTGCCGACCTGCTGGAGGACCTCCAGGGTCACAGGGTAAAACAGGTTCTCCACAATGATCCTCAGAACCGCGCTGGGAGCTGGAACTAAGCCCCACCCATCTCCTGAGGCCATGTTCCCAGAATGCAGTGCTGCTGTGCTGATGGCCTGCAGTGCAACCTGAGCCCTCTGTCAATAAAAAAGAAACAACACTGTATTAATCCCTGAGGCTCCGCCCACTCCCCATTCTGACAGTTTAGAGAAGATGGGGCGGGGCGTGGCTGGGTTCTTCTCACCTGATTGGACGTATTGTCTGTCTTCAGCTCTCTGTGATTGGAGTACTGGATGTAGACTGGTTGGTTCCTGATGGTGGGCGGGGCTGAGGTGTAGTAGTTCACCATGGTAACGGCTGCTTCCTCTGATGCCATTTCTAAGAACGCCTGAGAAACCAAACAATCATAGAGTTCTACATGTCCAAAACTAGAGAAAATTAATTAAGTATTTACACAACTTTTTCCCCACTTTTAAAGGTATAGAGGACCATATTTTATTTCCAGGTGGATCATCTAAATAAATAGTCCTCCTAACTGTCAATCATTCTGGTGATGTGTTTACGTAAGGCCATCCTACGTTTTCGTCCCGTTAGCTAGCTTTTTCTGCACACTTTAAGGCGTATATCTGTGGTGAGCTACGGTTTCGGACGGTCATTGAAGCTCCCATCACAATTGTTCGATCCCAACATAAACTGTTAGCATCCACTGCATTGATTTAAAGTGGTTAATAGTCTTTCCTCTCTGTAAATTATAGCTCTATTTTTGATTTTTATGCATTTGTTTAATTGTCAGGGACAGTAAACATTGAAGAACATTTCTGTAAACGTGTCAGTATTTGCTATGAAGCTAGTTTTCAACTGTCGTCGCTGGGCAAGGTGAATAATGCCAACAACGATTATGCTCTGAGAAGGTAGCAAGTAACCGGTTCGATCCCCACAGCCGGTGGTCTGTCAGACCAGCATACAGAATCAGAAATACTTACACACATATACACACATCCAACTATACAATATAATAAAGATAAAATAAGAATAAAAAGAGATAAAATATATACAAATATAGCTCTTCTGTGTATATATCTGTACGTATATCTATGCATATGTAAAAACTAAATCCAAATAAAGTGAAAATCCAAGTAAAGTGATAAATCCAAGTAAAGTGATATATTTGATCTCTTTTTATTCTTATTTTATCTTTATTATATTGTATAGTTGGATGTGTGTATATATTATATAAAACTGTAACTGGAGGGTGTAACAAAAGTAATTTCCCTCTGAAATTATTAAAGTATTTCTGATTCTGTATGCTGGTCTGACAGACCACCGGCTGTGGGGATCGGACCGGTTACTTGCTACATTCTCAGAGCAAACATGCACTGCTATAACCCACTAGGCCAACTTTTATTTATTTGTAATTGTTGTTGGCATTATTCACCTTGCCCAGCGAAGACAGTTGAAAACTAGCTTCATAGCAAATACTGACACATTTACAGAAATGTTCAACAATGTGTACTGTCCCTGACAATTAAACTAGAGATGTCCCGATCCAGGTTTTTGCACTTCCGATCCGATA
>NW_015151196.1:397755-400387 GCF_000732505.1 Cyprinodon variegatus
TCAGAAATACTTTAATAATCCCAGGGAGGGATTACTTTAGTTACATTACTCCATCTGTAATAGAGTGACTATGGGAGCAGTTTGATAGAACACTATTTCATACAATATATATAATTAGTGGTCCCCATAAATCTCGCCATCGTTTGGGGGCACATATCGAAATAATCGCTATCAGCTTTAAAAACCTGTATCAGTGGATTTCTAATCAGAACGAGGAGGGAGGATGGATCCGCTGCAGATCTACCAGGATTGGGTCCGAAGGGAACAGTTACCTGGTTTTTGGTTCTCAGTGTGATCAGTTTGGAGACTCTGCCAAAAGGATGCGCCAAGGCGACCACTTCCTGTTCAGAGATGTCTGCAGGTAGCTGGCGTAGGTGAAGGACCGGAGAAGGGATGCACTGAGCGCGCTCAGAAACACACAGCCTGTCAGTGCCATCCACTGGAGAAACAAAGAGAGCTGGTGGAGCTCACTGCAGTTAGGACAGGAAGGGGTTAAAGGTCAGGATTGGACGACTTACCTGGGGACAGGTGGGCGGAGCTCATGTTCTCAGAGCGAGCAGCAGGGAATGTGAACTCCTGCAGGTTAACACAGAATGGCCACCAGGTGGTTAATTAAACTGATCGGACAGGGAGGAGAACCTTCAGTCAACCAGGTTCTCCTCTGGTTGAAGGACATTTATTAGCCACATTTCCACTATTCTTCTGACACCGTGCAGAGATCGGACTGAGGACGGTGACCGAGTTAACTGTTGAGTGTAAACGGCACGCAAAACTGAACCAGATCGCGTCAACATGGTACTAGTTCATCAGTACCGTCCTGCACAATTTCAGTGATGATTCTGCTTAGCAGTGCGATGAACCTCGACGTCTGTCATTGTTTCCTGCGTCTCTAAGCCCTCATTAACCTGGGCTTATACTGTGTGATATTTTCAATCGTTGCACACGGCTACAGCTCACACTGTACGACCGCGGTGCGACCCGACGCTCTGATGCGATCTACCTGTAATTCTAAAAACCAGCTGGGACTCAGCTCTCCAGCTAGATGGCGCTACTCTGACTGTGTTTTCATCTGAGAGGAAGAAGAAGAAGATTAGTCCACGACGGCCGACTGAAAATCAAACATGTTTGATTTTCTCCCAACCTCATGATTCCTGATGGGGAGGTGGTCGTGAGAGGCTAATCACCCCTTGTTAACCCCTGTACACTACTAGACACACGATCAGGCTGAAAGTCGACCCGATAGAAAAATCTTTGCACTACTGGAAAGTCGGCCCGAAAACGGCGAAAAAATCCTACATTATATGCCCGACTTTAGACTATCTTTTCTTGTATCCACTTCCTAAAAGCCGACTCTGTCAAGTTAATTCACCAAAAGCTGCCTTCTTCGACCTGACTCTCCGTAAACACGAAAAATCCAAATTATAGCCAAACTTTCTGAATGTTACGTTTGCCGCTATGTTGATTTGCTTGTTTCCCTCTAGAGAGCAGTAGTACCTTAGACCGCCACTAGTAGGCGAGGAACCTTGCTAGCGTGGTGTGTAAACAGTCGTAAATAACCTAGTTCGGCACTGTTAACTGAGCTCGGTCTGAACTCGGCACGGATCGGTTTTCAGAGGGTAGCGTAAATGGGCTAAAGTCTATGAAACAGGACAGGATCCCTGGTTCTGCTCTTCAGAACCAGAAAGAAGAGAAGTCAGCTTCATATTCCTCTTTAGACGAGTCTGAGTAGCGCCATCTAACTGCGGAGCTGAGTCCCACCTGTTTTTTAGGCGTAGTGTGAGCAGGTAGATCGCATCAGAGTATCGGGAAAACACATTGTGAACTGTGAACTTTTAAACCCTGTGGTTTCATCGTACAGTGTGAGCTGTAGCTATGCGATGACTGAAAAAAATCGTACAGTCCATGCCTTACAGGCCTGCATGCAGGCATCAGATCGAAAATGAAGAACCACAGCCTGTGGGAAACCACAGAGTACTAGAATCGGACGCAGCATCAGCACTTTCCTTACCTTCAGCCCAGGTGTGAAAGCACAACATAGAGCTAGAACAGGCAGATCAGAACATGTGTCATTTTAGGATCCATATCCAGCTGATTTTTAAGGCCATTTAGAAACAATATAATAAATCTGGTGCTCAGACCCAGACATCAACAAAGTCCAGCAACATTAATAAAAACATCATTTTATAGCTGCCTTCATTCAGGGACACACAGAACCACCTAATGAGGTCCCACCTATACTGGGCTCGCAGAACCGAATCAGATCAGGTTCATTAAAGTCGTAGGGAAGCGGCCATTCCAACCGTTGCATTTACGAATTTTCCCGAGTGGTGTCCGACTTTAAACGAGTAAATAAAGTGAATGTGTTTGGTCGATTATCTAGAGGGCAGGATTGTTGTAGACGAAGGTTCACAAGCTTTTTGGTTGTGGCCGGTTTGTCTGAAGCATCTTGCTAACCAGTTAGCAACTTAGCGCTAGCAGGTTCCCAATGGGAAATTCCATTGGGACCAAGTAGCACTAAATTGGTGACTTAGAAACGACGCTGTCAAGGAACGCTATGGACAGAGGAAACATGCAAGAGGGAATTATCATTATTGCTGGATTTCATGAAATGACAAAGGTGTTCTTTGCTTTT
>NW_015151196.1:401003-402479 GCF_000732505.1 Cyprinodon variegatus
TTAATAAACGATTTTTTTTATAGAAATTTTTAGGACAATATGGTCTGATAAAGAGTACATTTATATACATGTTTAAGCCAGAATGATTTAACATTCAAATATGATTTCCCTACGACTTTAAACCAGAACAATTCTGATGGTAGTGTCTTTTATATCCTTCCAAAGAAATATTAAATCAATATGAGGTGTAACTGGTTTAAACTGGTTTAGCAGCTTGACTGGAACCCTGACCACACTTTACAAGCTCATCTAACGGAGAATTATCGCGAGATTTGAATCAGCGTGAGCCTTGTGATGTTTGGCCACCAAACTCCGAACCTAAAAAGAAGCAAGAGCCGCAGAAAAAAGCGCGAGGAGGCAAATGTAACAGGTAAACAACAACAACAAGAACATGTAAACAGAACCGACAGGAGGAAGAGGAGAGGGGAGGGGAGGGGGTCTGCAGGTGGGGCTCGGTTAGCGGGAGGCACGAGACGCAGGGTTCGGGGCGGTTCGGACTGGTTCGGGACGGACTCTGCTCTCACCGGTCCATGGTCCGAGAGGAGGAGGCGGGCGATGATGAGGAGGAGGAAGAGTTGTTTTGGTCCGTGAGGCTCAGCTGCTTCCACAGAGAACCGCGAGCTCACTTCCTGGTTGGTTACGTCACTAAACAACATGGCGGCAAGCAGACACACCTCATATTAAAACAATAAAGAATAAAAATCTGAAAAAAGGAAAAAATAAAATATGTATTTAAATAAATTTATTTCTAATATAACAGCAAAGAATATAATAACAATAGAGGCACAACTTTAGTGAATAAAATAAATAAAGAATATGAAGAAATACCTTGTATTTAAAATTAATTATTTAACATTTAACTTGTTTTTTAACAAAGCTCAGTTTTTTTTATTATCAAATAATGTCACATATTTCCTAAAAAAAAAAAAAAAAACATTAATTAAAAAAAAAGGAAATTAGAAAAAAATAAAAAAAAAAAATAAAGAGGAATGAGAAGTAATCTGAAACAAAAACCTCAAGTATTTATGGTAAAAAAATTTTTATTCAGTGTAGGAAAGAGTGCCCAGAAAGTTACTCAGGTAAAATTACCACTACTTTATTCTGGTAAAGTAGTAATCTTGGTAAAGCGGCTACTCCAGTACTGAGTAATTGATGGTGCCTAAAATCAAATGTTATGTTTAGATTGAAATTATTGGACAATTCTGGTTATTCAAAGTATAAAACAAAAATCTCAAATAGAAAATAAATAAAATACTGACAAAAAAAACTAATTAGGGCAAAAGAGACACCTTTCCAAATAAGTTAGAAAAAACAAATAAACAACCACAAAAAAAAAAAAACAACCTTTACATTCAGCACTGACTTTATGTCAGAAAGGGATAGAAGACTTTCTGCTTCAGTGCGTCTGTTAGCTAATGTATTTTCACCTTGTCACTCCTGGAGGGTAGAGTAACTAGAAATGTTACTCAGTTCAGT
>NW_015151196.1:402994-405521 GCF_000732505.1 Cyprinodon variegatus
TGGCTTTGTCTCCCCACCTTCAGCAGGAGATGAAGCCTTTAGCAGGTTTTCTTTCCTAAATAAACGGATCAAACAAGCCTGATCTACAAGAACAGTTAGCTTAATTTATAACTTTAATATCTTTTTGGAAAAGAGAGATCTTTTCAAGAAAGATGCTTTCAATCAAAAACCTGTAAAACTTTTTGGCTTTCAACATTTTCTATTCCACGAACAAATTAAATGATGTGATTGAAAACCACATACATTTTCTCCCTGAAGATAAACGTCCCTCTGCCGATGCCTCGGAATGGAAACAAAAACAGGATTAAATAAACATTAAAAATGACATTAAAGTCCAAAATGGTCAGTAAGGTAATGGAGAAATATAGGTGACATCTGCTGAATACTAGAGACGACTCCGCCTTTTCTCAGGTTGCAGGTCAGAGAAAGATTTCCCAGTTAAATATTTTGTGATTTTGTTTTTTTTATCATTTCATGTGTTTACTGTCATGTAAGCTAACCATAGTACACCATGCTGACATGTTTTGAGCTGTTTTTTATTAAGCTAAAACATATGGAGGACCAGCTCTACCATATTTAAAAATAAATAAACGCTCAATAAACAAATAAATGTAGTATTCGACCGATGCAGTAAAATGCTAACCAACCAATGAGCAGAAATAAATAGCACTGAAGAAATAAATAGGGTTAAAAAAAATACAAAGGAAGAATAAAACACACAAAAATATTCTCACATGCACATAAATAAATACTTAAAAAAATAAGTATAAGTATATAATATTATAATGAACAATAAATAAATAAGGTAATTATTACAAAGGTGAATAAATAAAGAAGCTAATTAAAAGAGATAAACTTATGTCTCACTCTATATTTTCATTTCTACCTACATTTATTTGTTTATTGTATTTTTGGGGGCGAATAATTGTATGCTTATTTATTTACTGAGCATTTATTTATTTCTGTATTTTTTTTTCAATATGGTAGAGCTGGTCCTCCATAAAAACAAGCTTTATTTCACTAAGGTTTAAAACATTAATATAAGGTGATAATATAACGTCATAATATAATGATTGTTTTGGTGTGGAGGTGAATATCCTCCATCTTTTATTTCTGAAAATGATCAATTTTGAGGTTATTATATTAAACATATGAGAAAATTGCTTCTTGAAGAAATGTATTTTGTTCTATTTTTATTTTATTTATTTATTTTCAGATGATAATTCATGTGCAGAATGGCTTAACCAGACGGCAGGCCTGTTCTAAAACATTTTTACCTTGAAGGACACAAACATAACAAAATCTGAAGGAAATCCACAACAAGATAATTGTCTTTATAAGTCAGATTTTCTACAAACTAACTTTTGTTTCTATCTTTGTTTGGTCTAATAAAATATCTGCAAAACAGGATCCGCAATGTAAAGCTTTCCTTTTTTAAAACATTATGTATTTTTCTATGTAATCTAGCTGAATAAAGTAACAGAATGTCTAAATTAAATTTCATTAGACTAATATTTTGAGGTGATATTATTTGCAGAATTAGAGGAAATATATTCAAATCACAGAAATGTTTTCTCATTGGAAATCAGTGAAATGATTTGTGTTCGACTTTGGCTAAACAATGATTTTTCGAAGTAAATAATGTTTATATAGCATCTTTCACTGACATGGAGGTCACAAAGTGCTTCACAATATTACAATAAAAATAATACATTTACAGTCGCAAAAGACATGGTCATAGATCAACTATTAATCTACTGGAATTAAAATGCTTTCTAATAGGTTTTAAGTTCACTCTTAAAAACATCAACAGAATCAAGTAAGCGCAAGCAAAGAGGAAGATGGTTCCAGAGCGCCGACGCCACCGCCTGAAAGGAGCGATCTCCCCTGGTCCAGTAACGAGTACGAGGGACCATGAGAAGGTTCAGGTCCTGAGACCTCGGACTCCAAGAGAGGGGGTATAAGGACTCAATAAGTCTCTAATGTAGGAGGGAATCTGGCTGTGAAAGGCCCTGAAGGTCGGCACCCGGATTTTCAACCTGTTGAAGACGAGAAAACTCATTTTTGTTTAGACACAAGAATAAACATGTTACAGTAGTCTAGACGGGAAGACACAAAGGTGTAGATAATCATTTCAAGATCATGTCTGGACACAATTGTTCTAAGTTTAGAGATTTTCCTCAGTTGTTTAAAACCGTTCCTTGTCAGCAGCTTTTTAGTGGTGCTCTAAAAGACGATGTTTTGTCATAGATAACGGCTAAAGTTTCTAAGGCTTGGTTTAGCAGACAAACTCAAGTCCCCCAGATACCGGTGGATACCTGGAAAAGCATCATCAGTCCCTTTGAATATGACGCGAAGGTCAGGATTTCACTGCAACACGAGAATATTTAATTTAACATAGTCTGACACACAAATCACCATGAACAAATATGGAAATTCCTGTTAATTTAAAATGACAGGAATCCATGTTATACCCTTGCTCCCAATCTGCAGGTTTACTAGTGGTTCCTAGAATTTCTAAAACTAG
>NW_015151196.1:407565-409839 GCF_000732505.1 Cyprinodon variegatus
GTTATTTAAAAACATCAATTTGAAACATTTTTCCTCCAAAACTCCCACAGCCAGCAAACAGCGTGGAACCAACACACACCTGGTCTCACCCAGGAAATGAAGCCTTTAATGGAGGCTCAGGCTGTGGACACCAGGTGGCGCCACCTGTTACACAGGTTTAACAGAATATAATCTTCCTCAGACCAGAGAAATGATTCAGGTTACATGTGGTAGGCCTACCAGGCCTTTTATCTTCAGGAAGCAGTTAAAATAAGCTTTTTATACATCTGCAGAGTTTCATGCCACATCATCACATCATTACACATGTTTATACATGAAGAAAAGTCACAAGCTATAGACATATAGAGATAATACACAGAGTTCATTAGGATCATCTGATGCACACTACCAGGACTTTCTCTGTTAAGAATGATCCACTTTGTTCTGTTTCTATTTCATTCTCAAATCTTTCTTACATACATAATGAGGATAATTACTTTTTATCCTGACAGAAGAACTGTCCTAATTGATAAAGTTCAGGAGGGAGAGGAGCTGAGAACTGAAGAGTTGGCGGTACCCTCACTAGCCATATATTAATCCACCCAAACAAGCCCAGAATGAAACTAAATGCAGTTTCCTCCTCACTATGTTTTTTGTTTGTTCTGCCAAATGTCTCCAGCTTTGACCCGCCCACATGTCAGTGCGTCACGTGTGGGCGGGTCAAAGCTGGAGTCAATGGATGAAGTTTGCTGTTAAAAAACAACAATTCTGCAGTCTTAGAGTTGAATGGGAGTTCATGTATTGGAATCTCTTCTATTCTGTGAAAAAATCCAGCCACCCTTTAGAAAACAAATTCAGGAACCAAAATGAGCTCTGAACTGTTGTGCTGGAAAAGACCTATGTGAGCGCTGTCCTTTTATTGTTTGACATAAATTGACCATTTTAGTGCTGTACCTGTCTGGAGCTCATGTGTAACTGTACAAAATATAAACCTTTCATTGTCTTTAAAAAGTAAAAGTTATAAAAATAAAAGATGAACAATTTATTCCTCAGGTCATCAGTTTCCCTCCCTAAACTGGATGAGGCTCGATCTCATCTCAACAAACTGATCTATAACCTCCTGACTCTGATCAGCTGTCTGGATGATGGCCTGTCTGAGCTTCTCATCTTCTGTAGGGGTTGAAGTGACGCTGAAAAGCATTAGAATTATTTTGCGTAATCCATCCAGCACTATTGCAAGTAGACCCAAAACCCGCTCACTCAGTTTTTGAAGCTCTTTACACTTTCTAAGCAGAAACCTAAGCAACTCCACATCTCTCAGAGCGCGTTCAGCCATAACTTCAGATGATTGTCGCTCCAACTCTGCACTGATTATCTTTATCTCTTCCAACTTCTCTTTCAGAGGTTCCACCAGCTCCATGAATTTTTCCCCCCATTTTTCTACTTCATTCACCTTTTCATTCTCTTTCCAGACTTTTACCACATTTGCTGCAGCAACAGTACCACCAGCAACCAAAGAAGCTCCAGGAACAAATAAACTCAAACCTCCAGTGAACGGAGCAGCAATTAAACCTATAAGTGCTGCACCTCCGACAGAAGCTCCAACTTTTCTCGTGGCGTCAGTAAAGCGCTGTACGGTTTTCACCTCTTCAGAAATCTTCATAAACTCTTTCACAATGTCTCTCATTTCAGGTTTAGTTCTGTCAAACCGCTCTATGAATTCAGCTGCAGCTGCTATCAGTCTGTTCATCCAGTCAGCCATCTCAGGTGGGGCATCCATACTGCCACTTCTCTTTTGTTTCAACACCACTTCCTTCTGCTCAGGTGGGATGTCCTCCTGCTCCATCACGTCTTCAGTCCTTCTGTCCACTGAAAGAACAAATCATAGAGAAAAGAAATCTGAAATAGACTCTGTCCATAAAGACACAGAGACCAAATATCAGAGCACTCACTACCTCTTTTTTTATTTATTTTTTTAACAGTGTCCTGTCTGGCAATGTGGCAATAAGAATAATTGTCTTGATGCCAAAAAGAGCCCAACAGATTTTACTTTCACAAGTGGAGCAGTATGGCAATTGCCATACTGCTTCACTTCTTTCATGCATATAAATTGCTTTATTATGATTATGCAGGGAGTTTTATAGTTTATATGGACACTGCAATGTAAGTAGATCAGAAAAACAGAAGAAGAAAAAGGAAAAAAGAGAAAAAAAAATAAAAGAGAAAAGATGAAAGAAAGGGGAGATAGAAAGGAGACAATGACAAAACATTTTCAGTCTGCTTCATCACCTGTAA
>NW_015151196.1:411619-414382 GCF_000732505.1 Cyprinodon variegatus
CTCCTCCAGCTCTGCTGAGAAAGACTAGTGGTGTTCCAGTCGGCAGAAAGAGTCCCTCCAGCGTGTCCTGGGCCTCCTCCTGGTGTGATGTGCCTGGATCAGTTAAATAATTAGTCCTTTAAAAGCAGATAAATATATAAAAAAGCTCTACTTAAAAAAAGACTAGCCTTACACACACATCTGACCTAATGTCATTAATATTACTTATATCATTACTGCCTGATCAAAGATATATTAATGCAAAAGAAATACACAATTTATCACAAAATTGTGTTTTTATTTATTTAGCATGGGAACAATTTTATTGTTAAACAAATTAATGTTTTATTAGGTGTTCCAAAATAGTACACACACACAAAAAAAAAATCCACTGCTTTGCAAATTTGAAGACGTTTCTATTACCATTTAGGAAGCTTTTTCAATTCAAAATGTCAGAAATAGCGTAGAGTTAGAACAGTCCTTCTTACTGAATTTCTCAGTGAAGAAATGAAATCTCCCCCTTTAACCAGTGGACTGGTTAGTGGGCTGCTGGGGGAGAAGTGTTGGGGTTAGGGGTCCCAGAGTGCCGGCTGTGGGGACTTAGGTCTAAGGTGTGAATTGAGTTTAGGTTGGGTTTAGGGTTAGGTATGAACCTGGTTAAGGTAAGGGTCACTGTTAGGCTCTAGAAATGAATGGTCAGTAGAAAGGCTGTGCAAAGATAGACAGAAGTATGTACTTATTTATGTTACCTCTTCAGGATAGTTTCTGGTATATTTACTAACCCTTTGAAACCTAACAGGCTTTATGGGGACCAAAGGCTCCTCCTAGTGGGGTGGACCCACATTTTTAACAGATAGAATCTCTTTATAGGTAAGGACTGAATACGATTTAGGTTAAGCTTAGGAATAGGCCTATACTGTTAATAGTTAGGGTTAGGATAAATGTAATGCTTATGCATTCCCACTTATTGTTTTTCTCTTTTTATTTTTCTGACTCTAACTAGTCCCGCAGTTTTCAACCAATTTCAAAAATTTTGTTATCAACATGTTCAGCTTGTTTAGGGAGAATTCTGTCTATGTCTTTTGGTAAAGATGTTTTTTGTAGTTTTCGCAATATTCAGCTTTTTCTGCGTTTTTTTTTTTTTTGTCCCATTGAAATGTATGTAGAATTAGATTTCAGCAAAATTCAGCTAAAACTTCATCATCTTTGACCTTTAACTACTTCAGCATACTTTCAGCTAGAAACACCATTCAACTTTTAAAATGTTTCTGTATCTTTCTGCTATTACTGTTTAACTCAGCTTTTTTCTAACTTTTACAGTTTTGCTTCAGTGAAGCTTCAAACTTTAAAAGAAAATTTAAACATTTTCAGATTTATAATGGAAGTCTATGGACGGAATTCTTCAACTGGTAGAGTGCGTGGTCTAGCTTTTGAGCTGTTCTGGTTTTTCCGAACAAATTGTTCTCACTCCCTCATTTTTCACTCAATTGAAATAAATTATACAACAAAACACAGGGACTTTTGTCAGGATTCAGGAAATGTAACCCTCATTTGTGTGGGATTTACGGTTTTCCTGCGGTTTGGCCCAGACCAAGAAGAAGTCCACACTTCCCCAATAGAAATCCAATGAGAGACTTGCCAAATCACATCTGAAAATCCAAAACAACATATATTTTCGTATCGCTGCCATTTCTAAACTGTTTGTTGTACAAACATGAAACTTGGTATAGAACATCTCCAGACCCTTCTAGCACTCACATTGAAGGAATTGTTTCAATATCATTTATGGTTTAGCTGTTTAGCTGACTTGTTTGGGCATAGGAAAACGTTGATTCTGAGAAAAATCCTCATACTCAGAAAAAACAAATATTTACATCGTCACCGTGGCCGAATAGTTTTTAGTAGAAACATGAAAGTTGTCACAGTCAAAGCCGAAGAATGGCTGACGTTTTTGGTAATATATAGGAACTATGCTCTAATTTCTGGTTACCGACCTGTTTTTACTATAATTTAATTTGACAAACCGGGTCTTCTCTGCATTCTTTTTCCTGTTTGGTGCGATTGCAATTGCGGGTCTTGATCTGGACTGACCGGAGCAGAGCAAAAATAGCTCAGCTCCGACGGAGAAGACGTACGTGGGCGGTGACGAGCAGAGGATGTGGAACAGCTCTCATTGATTTACATGACAGACAAGTACTCCGCAAGACGTACGTGAGCGGAGCGCTGACGGAGTATGTGGAATCTGGGGTTAAAGGAGGACAAATACACGTCCGGCTGGATGCAGCGCCAGATGCCGGACAGTGCAATGAAAATCCGGACTGTCCGCCCTAAAGCCAGACATCTGGCCACCCTAATTTTACCTCTGCCACTTTATACAGCACATTTTAATCTAATGGAGGGAGACAACACTGATTTAACATTTGGAAATGGATACTATATGACTACTGGCCATGACCCTTACCTTCACACGCAACCCTGATATACTTTCAAAATAAGACTCCAGGGACCCTACAAAATAAAAGCCCCTACATTAAACTCATATTTTTTTATTATGAGCCAAACTCAACCACTTTCTTTTAAATTAGACTCAAGGGTGCTTTTCAAAACACACCCCACAGCAAATTTTAAAATAAAAGCCTCCAATTGCCCCTTCATCTACTGCACTAATAACAGGGGAAAAGAGTTATTTAACAATCGGTCTGTGACAGTGTACGTCACTTCCGCAACAGCGCAATTCATTTAGGGTAGTTAGCGCCATTTCTGTGGTGAAGAGACAGCAGCAAC
>NW_015151196.1:416812-418522 GCF_000732505.1 Cyprinodon variegatus
TGCTGGGTTTGACCCTTTTCTCAACACACAACCCTGCTAGACTTTTAAAATAAGACTTGAGTGACCCTACAAAATAAAAGCCTCTATATTACACTCATGTATTAATTGATGCAAATGGCTCAGCATTATGACCCAATCTCCACCAGCTTTTTCTTGGGACCTTTTCAAAACACACCCCAGATCAAATTTTACAATAAAAGTCTCCCATTTACGTTCTAATACAGCATCTATTCACCCAATAACATGGAAAACGACTGATTTCATATTTAGAAATGGATTCTATATCACTGCTGGGCATGACCCTTCCCTTGACACACCTCCATGGTAGACTTTAAAAATAAGACTATAGGGTCTCTACAAAATAAAAGCCTTTTCCTTATGCACACTCACAGCTATGAACCATATGGCACGATAAATGACCCGAACTCAACAAATTTCTTCAAATGACACTACCAAGGCCTCTTGACAACACACCTAAGTACACTGTTCTTTATGAAGCTCTACAATTTCCACTGTAATAAAGCATCTCCTAACAAGGTTAGCAGATGCTTTACTTCTGTCAACTTCCAGGTAAACAGATACTTTTGGACTTTTTCTTCTGGTTAATGAACTTTAAATGTTTTCCTTTTAAGATGAGTGTGTTTCTGCCATTATGCTGCCAAATGATTCTACCCTACAAAATCTTCAGATGATTCTACTGTTTTCTGCTGTTTGAAGTTTCTGATTACTTCCTATCACATTTTCATATGTTTTTCAGCTATTTTCTGCTTCTTTTCCTTTAAATTACTTTAAATTACTAACAAGAATTTACAGGATAAAAAAACGACCTGAATCAACAAACAGCAGCAGGCGAAATTTGTTGTAGATGTGTAATAAATGTAGTCGGTGGTGATCATCGCCTGCAAGTATAGAGAATATAGTTTGAATCGGAAATGCAAGCAGCACAAATATTAGTTTTAACGGCACAAATCAGCACAAACTAAGCACTAATAAAGGAGACCACTTTGGTTCAAATCAGAGTTTAAATGGGGGGATGGTGACCTCTGGATGACCTAAAAATAATCTTAAACAAAAGTAGCAAAAACGATATTTATTTCTTCACAAATCTGCTCTATCGTAGCATTAACCATTCAGTCTATTTGCAGAGTTTATTGACGCGGGTGGGGTGTCAGCGAATTAATTTTTTTTCAAAAATCAGCTCGAGTCAGACCGGTTTTGAGCATGCGCGTGTTGTCTCACTGCGCGCTCAAACCGAAGACACAAAAATCTGGGGGGAAACATCTGATTCAACATGAATTCTAATTGTAATTTTGGTCGATTTCATCACGCTGCTGTCCCCCCCCCCAACACACACACACACACACACCTTACATCCAAACTGAACACTGATGGATCCTTGTTTAGAGTTTATTGCAGCTGCAGGAAAAGTGAAACTAAAAGTCAGAGCAAGAAGCAACATGAACTGTTAAACACATCGATTATTTGGAAATAAGTCGCTTTTTTTCAAAACCAGCTTCACTTATTAACCTGCATCTTTCACTTATTTTCTATAAGTGAAAGATGCAGATCATCATTAAATAAAAGCAATTATGCTTTTATCTTTCTATTTATATGTATATGGTTTATCATATGAATCAGCTTTATGAATAACAGAAATGGCAGAAACATAAACTACCAACACATACCTGTGATGGGATTAAAGGAGATCAG
>NW_015151196.1:420095-424547 GCF_000732505.1 Cyprinodon variegatus
AATATGAACGAGTTCATTAACTTTCGTTCAATGAACGCGTTCAGGCACAACATATGTGTGTATGTCTATGTGAAGTGCATATGTTATGTGTTAGGTGCTTATGACCCAACAAGCTTGGACAGCCTTTCTTTAGTCAGTGTCCCTTATTTTTTTTTGTTGTACATCTCAAGCTCCATCATGTTGGATGTTAGATGTATGTCTGTGCATAGCCACGTTCCTTCATATTCCTTTGTGGACTCAAGATTAGCCTATTTTGATTTTATTTTATTTTCAATTCCCAGCCAGCTGGGAATTTATATTTCTGATACTTTAAGATGTGTATTGCCCTCCCCGGTAGGGTTGGTAAAATATCTTATTTAATCAGATATTTCAGCTGTTATATATTGTTTATGAACACACACCCTACTAACTGTGTGTTAGAACAATAGATGAAAGAGTGATTCGAGCACTAATCATGGTCAAACAGTTAATTCTGCACATGCATGGAATAAATTCACCACAACTTCTGTTCAAAATATAAGATTTTATTAACAAAAATCATTCAGCTCCACGTCAAATGTATTTCAGTTTAAAACTCTCAACTAAGACTAGTAAAACTCAACTAAACTCAACTAACTACTATGTACAAAGAGGAAGGGGAAAACGGTTGAAAAACCATATTACAGTTTAAGATGGATTTTGTGTTTGAAACCAAAGTTTATCTGGAAGAATTTGGGATATGATCAAATTAGATTTTCACTAATTTAAAGAAATTGGAATGTTTTCAGACCAATTCACAATGCAAATCCATGAAGTGAATAAAACATTTAGCAGAAGTCCTCCAGCTGTTATTCACCAAAGCTGCATGTTCTCCTCTGGTCATCCTGTCAAGATGAAATGTGGAATGGAATATGGCACAACAAGCCTCTCCAGGAGATTTACAGAGAGGTTCTGATTCACTCCTTTGAGATCTTAGCATATAAGATATACACCAAAACACACACATAGAAACAAATATATTTTTGCCACTAATGGGACCCCATAAAGATACACGAAAAATACAGATATTGATTGATAAAAATCTGCTGGTTAATTAAATTCTTCCTCTGCTGAAGGCTGTAAATGTGTTTTTAAAAATTTGTTGTTCTATTTATTTTTTTTAGCCTTATGTTTCTACATGAGGTTTATTTTCTGTTAGCTGTAGATGAAGTGTCATGATTTAACTAAAGATCAGACCCAAATGCAGAGAAACCATTACAGAGAGACCAGGGAAAAAGTTTAACAGGTTTATTGAGAAGCTTGTGGAGATTCCAGTGTTGCTCTGAACACCACTCAACCTGAACTGAAAGGTGAGGGGAAGACACTGCGGTTAGTTCAGGTTCAGTGGGAAAAATCGATTTTCGAACTTGAAGAGGAGAAAAGGTTTGCAGACTCACGTTTCCAGAAAAGTGGTTGACTCTTTGACTCCAGTCTGTGTGCGGTAGTTCCAGTGTTTGTCTCATTTGATGGAGGGCGGACAGGGTTTACCCAGAATGCAGTTGTTTGTAGGAGAACGGAGAAACAGACTGCCACTCAGATTTCCTGCAGTGCTTAAACGAACTGTGGTGCAGATGAATCCCTTGCTCAGTGTGAAACTCAAACGATCCTCTGGAGAAAAGCTGATCCAAACCTCCAGTTTGAATCCCCAAGTCACTTTGAGGCTCAGTTGATCCTTCCAGGGAGAGAAGGTCCGAAACATCCAGTTTGCAGGATGACTTCCTGCCGAGCGGCAAAGACAAAAAAAACATTAAAACTCAGGTTGACAAAAACTCAGTTTGAATCAGGAAAACTCAGCTTGGCTAGAGTACCCAAAACTGGGAAACACTCTGGCGTCGAGGCAGTGGCAGCCAGCAGCTTAAGAACACTCCGTTAACGAGGAAACCCTTAGCAGGTGTGTGAGGGGTGAATCAGGACCAGGCGCCGCCTGGTGGAGGAATGAAGACAAACGCACAAAACACAAACCACACAGACAGGATACCTAACATGAAGTTGTATCAGGATGCAGTGTTGTGGTCAAGACCACCTAACCTGATACCAAGACTTTTAGGGTCCGAGACCGAGTCAAGACCAAGACCAGCGCCAGTATGTGACAATAAAAGGTGAAACATGATCAAAATCACTAAAATTGATCTAAAAGACCCACAACCACATAAAAAAAACCTAGATATTTAACACACAGAGCTGGAATAAACATAAACATCTTTTAAGTAATAAGTTGGACGTAGTCCCTACCGTCTCAGATAGTGAAGCACTGCAGAACTTACATTGCACTGTATGCTTTTTTCTCAATGTTGCTTTACAAATATATTCTTTGGGATTTAAATAGCCAAATTTTATAACCGATGATTTGGCCGACATCTTATCCCATTCTCAGACAACCACTTGTGACTTTCAATCGAAGTGCTGCAGCCCGCGCGCAGGTGAAAGGGGGTGGGCGGGACAGTGGTAAAAAAACAAAACAAAAAAGAAAACAAACAAAAAAACAACATGCATTTACCAATGAGACAAGTTATTGCTTGAATTTGAATCCAAGCATCCAATAAAAAGAAGGATCTTAAAGAAACTGATAATATTCTGATGATTAGTGTTATTTCCACAGTTGTGGTCTTGAAATAAAATGCCGAGTCCTCAGACTGAGACAAGACCGAGACCAAATACGGTCAAGTCCGAGACGAGACCGAGACCATCAAGAAATGGTCTCGAGACCAAGACTGATCTCAAGTACAACAACACTGTCAGGATGTTCTGCTGAAGGTGAGAAAGGTTTCTACATGTGACCAGTAATTATTAATACCAGTGATGTTGAAATATATCAGCCTCCTAAGGAGGTAGAGCTGTTGGATGGCTTCATTAACAAAGTGTCAGAGTGTCTGTGGACAGACAGATGTCGATGTTATTAGAGACAGTGTGCTGGATTTAAACCAAGTTATAAACATCTACCATGCTGTACCCTTTAAAAAAGATTTTAATAAAGAAACAAGTTTCATTGTTCATATGAATTTATTTCTATCTCAGTCAAAATCCTCATCCTTCTGTGAAAGCAAACAACAATCATGTCTTGATAGTTCTGTGCGGTCCACCTACACACAGTTCTTTAAAGAGCTTGAAAAGTTATCTTTAAATCTTTCAGTTTCTTTTTTCTTTAATATTCCCCCATATTTCCCAACGGAAGAGGGAAAAAAAGTTAACTGATCTTATATTTATTTCAGTTTAATATGGGAAAAAAAATTAGAATTCTGGGAAGCGGCTGTTCCAACCGTCGCATTTCCGAATTCTCTTCTTCTTCTTATGAGGTTTTATGGCGGTTGGCAAACTTGTGAAATGTGCATTACCGCCACCAACTGATATGGAGTAAAGCGAGGAAACAGGAAACGATTCACCCCAGAAACAAAATAAACAAACAAACATGTGTAACTTAACCCAACATAATGAATACTAAATCAAATTTTCCCTTATAATTTTAATTTAACTTTAAGTCATTGTTACTCTTTCTGATGGTCCCATCGGTCCTCCCATCATGCTTCCAGTTCAAATCTTTCACGTTCAGATATTTTTCTACAGCCTTCACTATTATTTTGATTTTTTCGTTTTTTCTTGTCGTCTGTGCAGTACAATTAATCACTTCCACCATGAATAGAACAAAATCTCTTTTTTAACAATTAGTGAGTCTTCTTCAATTTTTGGACATTTCTCTAAAGGTTTGGAATTTGCCGTGTGTTGAACTGTTGGTTTGTTTTTTCCTGACTGAGATGGGATCCTTTTTGCAGTTTCAGCGTAAGTTTTCTGAATTCTCCCTAGTGGTGCATTACTTTACAAGAGTGAATAAAGTGAATGTGATTGGTCGATTATCAAGGGGGTGGGATTGTTGTGGCGGAAGGTTCACAAGCACGTTTGGTTGTAGCCGGTTTGTAGGAAGCATCTTGCTAACCAGTTAGCAACTTAGTGCTAGTAGGTTCCCTACTAGTGAATAATAGCTAAATTCTTATGAATATGGTTTCCCAATGGAAACATTATTCATAAGAATTTAAATCGCTTCACTCTGTCAGGTTCCTGATTATAGGCAAAAAAAATATGGGATGAAGATGAGAAAGAAAGAAGATTATATAGGATTCCAAAATTTGTAATACTTAAAAATTATGGAGAAAGAAGCAGAAAAGAAGAGATAATTTCCACTAGACTAAGAACTGGATATACCTACTTCAATGAGTTTTTGTTTATGCTAGGGAACAAAAATAATGATTTATGTGAGGGTTGTAAAGGAAAAGGAAATGTGGATCATGTTTAATAAATTGCTATAAATATGTAACTGAAAGAGAGAGGATGAGGGGAGTAATTATGGAATTATCACTTTACTTGGATTTTCACTTTATTTGGATTTAGTTTTTACATATGCATAGATATACGTACAGATATATATATATATATATATATATA
>NW_015151197.1:0-1393 GCF_000732505.1 Cyprinodon variegatus
GGTTGCTTTGGCGCTGGTAAGGTGGGAGCTTTGAACAGGGTACAACGGATTCTGAATAAGGAAGGCTATCACTCCGTTTTGCAACGCCATGCCATACCGAGTGGACAGCGCTTGATTGGAGCCAATTTCATCCTACAACAGGACAACGACCCTAAACACACCTCTAAATTGTGCAAGAACTATTTAGAGCAGAAGCAGGTAGCTGGTATTCTATCGGTAATGGAGTGGCCAGCGCAGTCAACAGATCTGAACCTCATCGAGCTGTTGTGGGATCAGCTTGACCGTATGGTACGCAAGAAGTGCCCAACCAACCAATCCAACTTGTGGGAGCTGCTTCTAAAAGCGTGGGGTGCAATTTCTCCAGATTACCTCAACAAATTAACAGCTAGAATGCCAAAGGTCTGCAATGCTGTAATTGCTGCAAATGGAGGATTCTTTGACGGAAGCAAAGTTTGATATAAAAAAAATCTTATTTCAAATACAAATCATTATTTCTAACCTTGTCAATGTCTTGACTCTATTTTCTATTCATTTCACAACATATGGTGGTGAATAAGTGTGACTTTTCAGGAAAACACATAAATGTTTGGGTGACCCCAAACTTTTGAACGGTGGTGTAGTTTTGACAGTTTAATGTAATTCCTGTGCTTTGTTATAGTGGTGTCAACATGAAAGCCTCTATTCGGTCAGCAGGATCCTCAAAAATCATTATCTTACCAAAGCTTAAAGGTAAGTGATATTTGTAAGTTTGCAACAATATATTAATGATTTGCCCAACAAAAATAGGAAAAAGTAATCAGATTTGACACATGGCTTCTGCAGACATCTTTTATTAATTGGTATTTTATACAACATATTAAATGCCAATTAATAAAAACATTATCAGCTATAAGATATATTAATAAAGAGCAGCTGTTTTTAAGCCAGAGTTAATGCTCTTCATACATAATCACAAAATGCCATTTTTATTCCTTCCAGTTTCCAATGAAACAGTACCTGCTAATGTATCAGGTAAAGTATAAGTTTACATTTTCAAAATACTGATATCTAAAAAAGTGATTTATAAATGACTCATTACATTTACACTTACCTCTTAGGAAAAAGTTTGTGGACCAGACCTGCTGGTTATTACTACAAAGATGCATGGCAGGCTCTAGATGGCACCAAGGTTCATCAGTTTAACAATGCCAAAGCAATAACTCAGTGCCTGAAAGGAAAGGAGGTCCACATGTATGGAGACTCCACCATCAGACAGTGGTTTGAATATTTAATTGCAAAAGTACCAGGTAGAAGCCTAGTAGAAATTTCTTTCCAAGATTAAAACCGGTTCTCACTTCTTTCTAATCTGCTTTGTTTTCTGTGTTACTTTCAGATCTTAAGAAGTTTGACCAGA
>NW_015151197.1:2707-5429 GCF_000732505.1 Cyprinodon variegatus
TACATGTTTATGCCAGAATGATTTGACATTTAAATATGATTTCCATATGACTTTAAGATAAAGCACATAAACAACATACTGTATTAAAATAACAAACTATAAGCATCATACCAGCTCAACACAAATCAATAAAACAGGCCTGGTAACATAACACAGGCTAACTATACTGAAAAACAACAAAAAATGCTCAGATCTGAGGATATATAGTATGAGAAGAAACGTTAACATCATCATTCTAAAAAAACATTTATATGGTTTTTGAATTCCAGCTTGCAGGGAGAGCTTTAATGGGAAACTGGTGAAAATAAAGATTGCTTTGGGTTTTTTTTTATTTAATCATTCTATCTTTTTTATGTAATTGTCTTATTTTAATCACACACTTATGTTCCCTTTTATTATTTGTTCAGCTACTATGTGACCACAATGTACTTTTCTGTTTCTCATGTACAGTATAGCACCTTAAATTTTCTCGCTACTTAAATCTGTTATATAAATAAACTTGTCTTACCTTCCCTTATGTAGGAGTGGCTAGTCTTCCCAAGTTCAATCATCAGATCATCCAGGATATAACATACAACCATACTTTTTATGAATTAACAACAAAAAAAGATTACATAAAATGGCTTTAATGTTAGAATTAGAGGCTAAAACCACTATTGACCAAAAAGAACATAAAGATCCATCTTTCATTGGTGCCTTTAAATAATGTTAAATTATTATGAAACATTTGTCCTGGGGATTATTTTAAAGCAACATATCAAAATAATAGAATTAAATGTCATATTTTTTGGCCAAGAGTAGGAAAAAAAATATTAGATCGCTCTTGTTTTCTTTAAATTCTTGCTCTAAATGTATGTTACCCAAGGAACACAATGGAAAGGGAACAAAGAAGAAAGGGTCTAACTGTGACAAAGTGGTTCAGGTTGTGTTCACCACTTGTCCCTTATTTTTATTGATTCGTAATGCTTAAATTTAAACATTATTTTGCAACTTTAATTCACTTACTTTGTTCATGGGTTTGTTTGTGTAAGCATTAGGTTGCAGCTTCCTTCTATTTATATGTTCAGGTTAAAGCTATTACTTCTGGATTATTGGTTGAAATTGTTTATTTTGTTACAAAGTATATTCATGGTATTTGTTTTCCTTTTAACTCACCAATTTTTTTGTCTCATTATTTCCTGTTAAATTGGCTAGATGATGTCATTGGTGGGTTCTACCATTTAGAGGGTTTCCTTTGGAGTAATGCTTTGTTTGTTTTTCTTCAAAGTAACTTTTTGAGTTATCTGGTATCACATTGTTTATTTTACAGACTCTTTCATTGTGTAGATGAGCTTGTAAACTAGATTCATAATTTTATTCTTGTTTCTCTTTTTAGACTTTGTTTTTTTTCTTCCTGTTTAATTGTGGCTTTGCCGACTCAAGTTCAGGTTTGTTGCCAATTGGTTATAGAAGCAATGAGCTCTTGGAAGCTATAGAGATGGTTGTGAGAGTGAAAAGTGCCAAATAAAAAGACATCAGAGAAATCTGGGACCGGTGGCTAAAGCTGTTTTTTTGTTCACCTTACTGATCCTTGACCAAACTACCTCACACTAACATTCTTCTGCATGACTATATTCTTATTTAGAGCTGATTTTAATACGGTTTATATTTAGATCTGCCTTAACCTGAAGGTCATTTAAATATCCCACTGAAATGAGGGGATTTATATACCCACTGAAATCTGAAGTGATTTCAGTGGGTAAATAAGTATTATTCATAAAAATCCGCCAAATCTGGTGCATGTTCATTCTTAAGAGTCAATGCTCCTAAAAGAAGTGAAAGTAGCAACAGATAAGGAAGGTACAGTATGTTAACACTGGCCCCTAGGAGACCATACACTAAAAAAATTACAAAGCAAAAAAACAAAAAAACAATCTCTGTTTCACATCCACAAACCAGTTGGTTTAGCTTGGCTTTAATGATTTCTGACAAGTTTGCTTGTCATTCTTGGTAAAGTCATGTGTTGAATGACATATTTCAATGGTCCCCTATTCTTGTAAAAACAACACGTGTGAAAAGCCACCGTCTTTGCTGTAAGTCACCGTAACAAAGGATAAAAAAGGAATGTGAACACTGTAGCCTATAGAAAAGGTCCAGTAGGCGGGGCTTACATTTAGACTTATGTTTCATAATTTGGAAACACAAAAAGGACAAGATGTTAAACACTGAGTATTCATTTCTTAACAAAATTTAAAAAGCAGCTATAGCAAAAACATTCTGATTTAGAAACAAATTTAAAAGATTAGACTCACCTTCACAAAACTTATAGAGATTTTTAAGAACCAAGAACTATTTACTTACATGTAATGCAGAGGGATATTTATGATAGATGGGCCGTGAAGTTGTAAAATGGGTAACCGTGGTAGCTGCTTTTTCGTGTTCTAATTAGGAGAAGTTATATACTATTAATAATAATGCACCCAATGAAAAAAGGAGTTTAATACTCAGGGAAGATAGCATATGCAATTTATGATGACCTTTATATACATCTTTACCACTTACAAGAAGAGCCACCAAAAAAAAAGATTTAAATGATAGTATCTAGCATGGACTACCACTTTGGGTCTCTGAGCAAGACTCTTAACCCTTGATTGCTCCCCGGGCGCTGCTCCCCAAAGGGAATGAAGAGAGGGAATTTCGCCATTGTGAGATCAATAAAGTTATATACATATATATATATACA
>NW_015151197.1:5641-35956 GCF_000732505.1 Cyprinodon variegatus
TATATATATATATATATATATTATAGAGACTCTAAGAAATAGAGTCTCTAAGAATATATAAAAATATTTTGCATTTAAGAAGAAAATTACAAACAATTTTGTCCATCAAAATGCTCTCAGAACTCCTCAAATGGAAAAGTTTTAATTTCACTTTTAATTTTGTAAAAAATAATGTTTAAGGAACCTTTGGCTAGCTGATAATTAATCGATTAATCTAAAAGATAATCAACAAATTAATCGATTAGCAAAATAATGTTTAGTTTCAGCCCTTCTACAGTATACTGTATATCTTTGGGCCTTCTTTGATGAGTCAATCTGCAGGTACAGACACATTTGCACATATTTTAAGGCACTCAAACCTGAAAACTTACATGTGAACATGCTTTAGCCCATTTTCTCCTCGTGCACGCTCTGTTTAAAAGTTGCTGTTTGCATCGCTGATACAAGCTTACTTTCCAAAAGAAGATTAGAAATGTTTCCACTATGTCAGACTCACCACAGGTAAGTGAAAATGGGGACGAGCACGTAGGATGGCCTTACAAAAACCTATCACCAGAACGATTGACAATTAGGACGACCACTTATTTTGATGATCTGGACTGATAAAGAACATCCTCTGCTCTACCTTTAAATCATTTTTAAAGTCAAATACTCTTACTTTATGGATTATAGCTCACGGATTGTATGCAAGGACTTTCTAGTTTAATTATAATACCCTATTGTCTTATATTTGATCAATTTTGCGCTCCATTTTTTACTAACAATACTGCTTTAACGTATATTTACCATAAATAAACCACATTGCTGGTTGTATAATCTTACATGAAAACTGGAGCCAAGCAAGTCACCAGTGTCCAGCTGAGGTTTGAAAGAAAAGTCTGAAATAAAGTGTGAAAATGGGTAAGACACAGCAAACAAAAAAATACATTTACCAATCACTGAAGCAGGAGCTTGAGCTGCCAAAACATTTATATTTTGCTGCCAAGTTGTTGAATGTGTGAGGAAGTATTGGCGGATGGTATAAAATTCAATTAAATTCAGTTTTATTTATTTAGTAACAATTCACAACACATGTCATCTCAAGGCACTTTATAGAGACAATTCAACCAGATCATACAGTCAGACTGGTTCAAAGTTTTCTAAGGAAAACCAGGTGATGCTTCAACTCATTGAGTTGACAGCAATCCTTCACACCAAGCATGCATATAGTGACACTGGAGAGGAAAAACTCCCTTTTAACAGGAAGAAACCTCCAGCAGAAAACCTCGAATTTAGCTTAGTGCGAGGGGCCTTCTGTGAGGGTGAAAGTATTGAACTTTTGACCCATTTTAGGCAGGATGTTTCAGGGTTGTGAGGAAATACTGTTTATTTCTGCACATTCAGTGCCATATGTCAGCACAGGGTCCGAAGTATGAAGATGAGAATCTGTGGGACTATTCACAATTAACTCACATTTAATTCTCCACCGCCTTGGGAGGTGGCTCCCATTCTGACCTGGGGGGTCTTAAGTTTGGATTCTGCACAGATGTTTCTGTACTCTATTAGCCACTAAGATGTTCCATGGATTCCTTTCTCTCCAGAGTCTATTAGCCTGCTAAGAGATTGTGGATTTTTTCTGGGACCTCTTTGCATAACCTGCACCTGGGATCTTGCTGAGTATGGCAGATAGGGGCATCTATTGCCCTGATGCTCAGGGCCTGCTCCTGTGCTTCTGTGTTGTCCTTCAGCCTGGCCATCTCTAGCTATATTTCTTCATGCTACTAAGTTGCTTAATTTGACAAGAATGTAAATGCACTTTACAGTGTTAAATACGAAAAAATGTGTTATATACTGCAAATCATATAAAAATTAACTACTTTTTTCATACAGCATTTACTGTCAGGATTTGGTGTTGGTTTGGAGGACCCAAATGCAGAGGCAGATAGGCAGAGGTGAATTTAGGTGGGTTTAATGAGGTTTACAGGAACTGAGGCAGGAATAAAAAAAAATCCAACAGAAATAACAGACGAACCAGAATCAGGGAGACATCAGGGGAAAACCAAACTCTAGGAGCCAGGGAGAGACGAGGTAAACAGACAGACGTTAGACGAGGATCCAGCAAACAGGAACTGAAGAGGGAGGCTTTTAAAGGAGACAGAGACAAAGAGAGGGCTAACGAGGGGATTGAAAACAGGTGAGGGCAGAGCAGAAAACAGAGATAGGGAAAGAGGACACAAGAGGGCAGCAGAGGACAACTAATGGAAAACCAAGACTGTGACATTTACATTGGGCCTCATCTATCTGATGTAGTAGAAACATTTGAGACCTGGACCCTATTGAAGAAAAACACTACATTTTGAATAAAAAAATCCTAAAAAAAAAAAGACTTTAAATGAAATGAAAATGAGTGTGCCTTATATTCCCATTTAGAACAATCCAGACACATTTTGAGTTAATGAGTCACATGACCTGGAAGCTACTGTCCTTTAATTTTATTAAAAACTCTTAAAAATATACAAAGGCTTAAAATGGAATAAAAATGTGTACGTCCCATTAGGCTAATGTAGTTGAAAATGTTCACACAGATTTTAAGTCAGTGGGTCACATGACCTTGAAGCTTTTAAAGAAATATATTTTTTTTAATATAAAGAAAAACTCTTAAATAACAATAATATATAATAATAAAAATATAATAATAATAATGCATAATAACGCAGAGACCAGTCTTTATTTCCAACCATCTGGAAAAGATTGTGTGGTTAATGCACAGGCTGAGGTTGGGAAAGATGCGCTCCAGCACTACCATCCATGTTTGCTTTGTTAAACAGAGCATGCTCACTTGTGACGTCATTGCATCGTCTACTGCGCATCGAGAGATGAATGAATGAAGTTCACACAAGAGATCACATGAAAGTCGCATATATTTTGAAATGGGAACCACGCAAAAGAATTGTATTTCACAAAAAAATTGGAATTGAGCATTAATGCCTTCAGTATGAACGTAGCCTTAGTCAGATGAAGATTGAACAGAACTTTTTAGTGTTTTATCAGCGGTTAACAGCTGTGTGTCTCTTCCTGCTTTAGTAACATTTTATCTGTAACTGTTAGATGCATGAAATTGAGCTCTGGAGGATGGAGCACGAGCTTGAGGAATGGGTTTCCTATGCATGTCAGAAAAAGGAAGGTTTTATTTACAAAAAGGAACAAAACAAATCAAAGCATGAATTACACACAGGTGTGATCAAAATCTAGGGAGTTAAGGTTCAAGGTTTAAGAGTCTTTTATTTAATTCAGTTTATTGATATAGCACCAATTCATAACACATTTTGTCTCAAGGCACAATACAGAGACAATACATTCAGATTGGTAAAAAGTTTATATCAGACCTGGGCATTGTACAGGATCCTGTGCAGCCCACGAGGTATGGGCATTGTAATGCATATGGCCTGTCTAAAGTTAATTGGAAATTTCAAAATAAACATATTCATCTAATGAATGGACTGAGGCTGCTTTGCTTTTATTTTGCCCTGAAAAAAAAAAAGAACGCTATTGTGATGGCCGCATGTGCAACCACACAACAAATGATCTGGTAATTCTTTCATTAAATCTTATATTTTACTGTACTGTAGTTTATTTATTTTTTTAGTTTGATTTGGCATTGGTTAACTATTTGGGTGCACACATTCAGTTGGCTCATTTTGTCATTTCTTGTTTGTTTGGTTTTCTGCACTTCAATATATTTTTCATTTGAGTTGCCAGTTCCTGGGAGGCTGCCATGAGTGAAGCCAGTAAAGGAAAGGAGGCCCCAGCTGCAAAGTATCTCCTCATTGACATGGAGGCCTAGTTGGACTCTTCCACTTACTTTTAGAAGGGGTGTAGAAAGGGTTTAAGTTTCTTTATTTGGTTTTGTTTTCTATAATAAAATTTGGAAAGTTTAATATTGAAGTCCTCTTCCTCATAGGTTGTTGATTTAGTATGGTGCTGATTAGTTTGGTCTTTTGTTGTAGTTTTGTTTAGGAAAATTTATTTTATGTTTCCCTCTTGTTTTAAAATGGTCTGATCAACCAGTGTTTATATATGTTTCCCTTGTGTGTTAGTTGAGTAGATCTTTTCCTGTGTCAGGTTTGGATTATGCTGACTTTTGTCTTTGGTTTTCCTTGATGGGCCCTGTCTTGTTAGAAGTTTGAACTTTATTTTTTGTTAAATAAATTTGTTACCATTTTTTCATCAATGACTTTCCTGTGCTTCTCTGATTTTTTTTTTTTTTTTGGCTCGGTCCCTCACAGCTATATAACAAATTCAGAGTTTTCAACAAGAATTGGACAGCTAAGTATTTACTTATAAAAGTCAGAGGAAAAGCTGTGCATCTAGTTTGCGGCGAGCAGATCGCCATGTTTAAGGACTACAACAGACGAAACATGCAGAGAACCACAGAAACTTGAATGATGCTGAAAGGCCGTGGGCATTGGAAGCTTTGCTAGTTTAGCTGTAAAAGCAGCAATGCTTTTTTTTACCAAGCTTCACACATCCAGGAATGCAGCAACCAAAACCAAGATCAACAAATGGTATAAAATGTTCACATTTTGTTTTTTAATGTTTTGGTTAATTTGAATGAATAAATTACATTTTTTGTGAGGCAACCTCGATTTTTCATTGCTTAATCTTAACATATACAATTGTCAAACCAATGCTTTTTATAAAGAAATACAATTAATATGCATGATTGAGTTCAAGTCTTTTGGTCTGGTCCTCCACATTTTCTGTCTCTCATGTTGCCCATTGGAAAAAATTATTGCCCAACCCTGATTTATATCATGGAAAATCAGCTGAATGCATCAAGTCATTGACTTGCAAGACCTGCTCATCCTGAATGAAGTTACGGCGACAATTTTTCGCTTGCACTTGTATAGGACTCTTCAGTAATCCTTCACACCAAGCATGTATGCAGCGACAGTGGAGAGAAAATACTCCCTTTAACAGGAAGAAACTTCAAGCAGAACCAGGACCAGTGTGAGATGCCTTCTGCTGGGACCAGCTTTGGTTTAAGGAAACAGAAGCTCACACACAAAACAAAGCAGATATAGAACTGTTAACAAGCTCCGCAGGTGACCCAGGCCAGGAAAAATACAGTAACGCAGACAAAGCTCCAAGCCAGTTCCAAAGTCAGGGGATGAAAGAGAGCACACAACTTTGCAAATAACACTCAAAACATATTAGTATCTGATAAGCCATATCATGCCCATTTGATTAATATCATACAAATTGATCAATTCACTTTAATGCTATGTTAGCAGTACTGGTTACGTCCTCACTCTGAATCTGTGCAGCAGTTAGTGTTTTTTTTTCTTCAGCATGGATCTTCATGTGTGATTTAAAGTTTCCTTTCAAGCCAAACATCTTTCCGCATAGGTCACAAAGGAAAGGTTTGTCTCCTGTGTGGATTATCATGTGTGAGTTTAATCTTCCTTTCTCCCTAAATCTTTTCCCACATATATCACAACAGAAAGGTTTGACTCCAGCGTGGATCATCAGGTGTCTGTTTAAACTTCCTTTCTCTCTATATCTACGTCCACATAAGTAACAACAGAAAGGTTTGTCTCCTGCATGGACCCTCATGTGTGAGTTTAAACGTACTTTGTGCCGAAATCTCTTCCCACACAGGTCGCAACAGAAAGGTTTATCTCCTGTGTGGATCATCATGTGTAATTTTAAACTCTGTTTCTTGCTAAATGTCTGTCCACATATGTCACAACAGAAAGGTTTATCCCCTGTGTGGATCATCATGTGGGATTTTAAACCGCTTTTCTGCCTAAATCGTTGCCCACATAGGTCACAACAGAAAGGTTTGTCTTTGTGGATCATCATATGTTGGTTTAAATTTCCTTTTTTGCTAAATCTCTTTCCACATAGGTCACAACAGAAAGGTTTTTCTCCTGTGTGGCTCATCATGTGGGAGTTTAAATGTCCTTTGTGGCCAAATCTCTGCTCACATACGTCACAACAGAAAGGTTTGTCTTCCGAGTGGATCGTCATGTGTCTGTTGAAAGTTCCTTTATGTCTAAATCTCTTTCCACATAGGTCACAACAGAAAGGTTTGTCTCCTGTGTGGATCCTAATGTGTGTGTTGAAACTTCCTTTCTTCCTAAATTTCTGCCCACATAAGTCACAACAGAAAGGTTCGTCTTCTGCATGGATCCTCATGTGCCTGTTAATATTTCTTTTGTGCCTAAATCTCTGTCCACATAGGTCACAACTGAAAGGTTTGTCTTCTGCATGGATCATCATGTGTCTGCTTAAACTTTCTTTCCCGGTAAATCTCTGTCCACATAGGTCACAACAGAAAGGTTTGTCTCCAGTGTGGATCATTTTGTGTAAGTTAAAATGTCCTTTCTGGCTAAATTTCTTTCCACATAAGTCACAACCGAAAAGTTTTTCACCTGTGTAAATTCTCTTATGTATTTTTAATTTTTCTTTTTCAGTAAATTTTTTACTAGAGTCTTCACAGCAGGTCTTCAGCCTTTTAAGGACATTTCTTTGTGAGCCTACATTTTTCTTCATTGTAAAAAATTCAATATTATCCACTGAGCTTGAAGAGCCTATTTCTGGATGTCTCATGCCTTTCTGAAGATTTTGAACTAATTGTTGAGTAAAGTCAGAGGAGTCAGACGGTCTGTTGGCCATGTGTCCATGTGAATCAGAAGCTGTCACCTTCTTCCAGTGAAAGTCCAGGTCCTTTGTTTTCATTCCAGTTGCTAATAGGTGTTTTGGTTCAAACATGGACTGATTAACATCTTCAGTCTCTGAGGAAAATGACCTATCTGCATGATCTTCTATCCTCATAGATTCTTCTCCATCATTCTCTTCTGGAATCTCTCTGCCTTTAATGTGGCCTTGATAAGGCTGTTGAACATCAGAGGAATGTTTATTTTCTTCACTCTTTAGGGGATTAGCAGTTTTTGGAAACTTTGTGGCATCAATCCCCTCTTTGAAACTGAGCTGATCTCCCACTGGACTGGTGCAGACTTCCTCCAGTTCCTCCTTTATGTGGACGGCCTCTGGGTCAGGCTTAATAGCATAAGGTTTGTGGTCTTCAGGAACTTCTTCTTTAATCGTCTTCTTAACATCTGCAGGAAACATTGAAACACATATTTAATGTGTGGAGGTATTTAGACCTAATTTTTAAATAAAATTATATATGTTCTATGATTACACCTAATTCTTGGGTTTAATTGCTACTTTTCTATGCTTTACGTTTAATTTTTATTTAAATGTTGAAGCCATTTCTGTCCTCCCATTCAGCATCTTTTTATCTCCATTTCAATTATATACAACTGCTCTGTTTTAGTGATAAATATTGACAAGGGTGTTATAGCTGGTTATTTTAACACTTGTGCCAACCCTGGAGGAGAAAACTTAAGAGCAGCCTTTATTTCAATTGATTTTGTTCAAAATGTGCATAGTCCTACACATTCTTATTTTCATACTTTGGATCTTGTGTTGACATACGGCATTGATTGTAAAGATAAAACAATGCTTCCTCACAACCATGTCCTCTCTGATCAAATAACCTTCAAACATAATTTAATGGAGTGTTCAGCCCCCAAAAGGTTTCACTTAAGCAGAAAATTTTCAGAAAATGCAGTATCTGTTTTATTTTTCCATCTCCTCAGTATCACAAGGCGATTCTGTAGAGGTCAAAATTTTAATTTAGTCCACTCCACAAACTGAAGGTTTAGATTACAGGGATAGATTCATCATATCTAAAATGGAGTTGGAAATCAGAGGTAATACATTATTAAATAATTTGGTTGGAACTCGATCTAAAGTTAGAACCAATCAGATAACTGCAGATATGACACAAAATCTCCATGTGACGTGTTCTGTTTTTATGATTTTGTAGTCTGTGAAACATATCAAGCCGAGAATAGCAAATACATACCTTCTACAGCTTTCTATAGCTTGTTGTTGACGTTTTAAAGTTTGATCAATCTCACTTAAGACATCATAAAGGGTATCATTAAAACATTGCTTGGTTTTGGATGCCATGTTACTGTTATGTTTTTCACCACAGGTTTTATTGAGAAGGTTTTACCCGTTTTAAAGTCTAATTTGATTGAAATCATAAAGACATTGGGTTGGGTGTTTTCTCACAAAACAGTGATTATCAAACTAGTATTAAAAGAGAAACTTGAAAAATAATCCTGCTGTAAAAGGACAGCCTGATGAAACATGAATTATAATACTGTTTATTTATTTTTTATTGTTCTATTTAAGAAAATTCATAGTGCACCTAAATGTGCTCCTATCCTTATTCATTTGTGAGTAGGGGTGGGTGATATATTGAATATACTTAAAGTATCTCTAGGTCCACCATGCACAACAGTTAAAATTACTCTATTGCAACCAACAAGTACAAATTTGCATGACGACATTAAGCCGCCTGCTACTATTTCACTGGGAGTTTCCTTTTTCACCACATACTTTTAATAAACCCCTCCTCTGAACAGGATTATTTTCTCACATACTATAACATCTGGCAAACAAAATATGGCCAATGTGACTGAAAGATATTTTTAACAAACATTAAAATGTGCTCCTCCCATTATCCATCTCTCTGCCCTGTTTTTTCAAACCCTCTACCTTATCTCTCTCTCTCTGTTTTTGTTTGTGGTTTACTTTATGGGAAAATCTTTCAGGTGAGCCCCAAGAACTGAGATTGTGCTTTGTTGCCTTTACAGCATCAGGTTTTGCTGGGTCAGTATATTGAAGATAAAAGCTTAAACTCATACAGCTCTTGCCGTATGGGCTCCACAACCTCTCTAAACTTAGCTGAAAATGAGGGATACTAAATCCTTCCCCTATCTAGGGTGTAGCTAGCATGTCACTCTGCTCACTCTCCATGTTTCAGTATGTCAAGTTAATCCCACACTCAGCCATAATTGGAGCTAATTGCACAAAGCCCTTCTCACATTTAGTTTATATTCAAGTCTCCTTTTTTTCCTCTGGAACTGCATGACCTGAACACCACACAGTTTGAATCCTTTATTCTTCTCATAGTCTGTGTGATTTGTGAATTCAGACATTATTTCCTAAAGTCAGGCTAATGTGTCTTGCATTTTAACCAAAGTGAATTAGTTGATTGTTATAGTTTTATTTCAGATATGAATGATATGAATTAAAATTCATAGAGGGAACCCTGTCCATCATTATATTCATTGGAACCAACCAGGCAGATCCTGTGGTTTCTCATCTTGGTCCAGAGCTCCAGAATCAGGAGCATCTCCAGCATTGTTGAACAACAAGCTGGCCTCTCCTGTGAAAACAAGAGACAACATGAAAACATCAAAACCTCCTTTTTCTGATGAAGTGATATTGTTGGTTATATAAAATGGAGCAGCAGATGGCGCTATCCTACAATTTGATTGGAAATAGAATAGAAATAGAAAATCTCTTTATTGTCTCACAATGGGGAAATTGTGGTGTTACAGCAGCATTACAGAAAAGTGGACCTTAATAGTGTATAAACAATAATTTAAAAAAAAAAGTGGCAGAGTTGGAAAAAAAAATGTGAGAAAGTGTGTAAATGTTGTGTTTTCTCACCAGGATTGACAGTAATGATGCTTTTAGAGTCAACTGTCTCCACCAGGCAGCTGATGATGCCGTCCAAGTTCATCTTTGGATCAGCAGTTCCCAGTGGCTTGGTGGGAATGATGGTTGAGAATAAGCAGCAGCTGTTAACTTACCAGGTTAATCATGAGTTAAATGTCCTCCCTGTTCCACCTGTGAGAAAAGCAGAGGTATGGGAATAATTTAGGGGAAGGAGCTGAATGCAAACACAGGCTCAGAGTCTCAGAGAAGCAGAAATCATAAGTTAGAAAGCAGAGGGACTTTATCTGAGCTAAAATAAAACCCAAATATTTAAATTAGATCAACACATTGTTCATAATTTCTGCAGCCAGTCCAGTTCTACATGCTGACAGAAGTAAAATGGGAATATTTAAGACATCTACTGGTCCAACAGAGTCTTCTCTTCCATTGTTGCTGCGATGATTCTAAACATTTAGCTCTGGGGGTTTTAAAGGAACAGAAATAAAGAAAAGAAGCATAGAAACAGATCACTAATTAACCATTGATTCATTGATTTAGGTTTTTTGAATATCATGTGTAACATGTAATATTTTTATTTTATCAACAGTATTTATAAATGAGTTATTAATTGTAATAACCTTAAAGATGCTGATCTCAGAAAGGTGGAGGATGATGATCTGATAGATTTTCTCCACTTGAAGATACATCTTCTCTGTTTTGTTTCAGCTTTTTTCCCCCCCAAGTTTGTTAAATCCACAAAATCACTGCATTAATATCCTGTACTTGGTAAGTAATTATTAACATTACAGCATATTTAACCATTTATAGCTTAGTTTATTCATTTTCTTTTATTTTATGTCCATTTTAATTTGCTGCTGGATGATCAATAAAACATGAACTTACGGTAAATATGCTGCAGATTCCAGGTGGAAGTAATTACGGTAATTGGGAACAGAGGTTTATAGGTGATGTCTGAATAAAGACCGTCGAGCTAAAGGTCCAAAACATCCGGTTTTACAATGAACTAAGCCACGTTCTGTTCCATGTTCCTACCCAGAACCCAATCCAAAACCGGCACTTGAACACTACAAGCGGTTCTCTACCCCGAAATTCTACAGCCCCGCTCCGTTCCAGACGCCCTACGACGCTAAGCAAAGCCTACAGCATTATTGGTTCCTCCCGGTTCTTCTTCTTCTGCTCCTTTTTCTTCTTCTTCTGGTAGTGGTTTATGGCAGTTGGCAAACTATTTAAAATTGCATTACCGCCACCAAGTGTTAAAGAGGTTTTTTTTATAACTTTATTTGAAAAAATAACAATGACAAACTCAAACAATACGGTATAAAAAAAAAATATATATATATATGTATATATAGTCAATCATACCTCCTAACACTTTTCTTAATATTTCTTATAATTTCTTTCAAGTTGCGGGGTAAACAGATGTTTAGTTTATGCAATGCACTTCAGAAAGAGAGAAAAATTATCTAAATCCAAAGATATCTATAATTATACATGTCGAATATAACAATTATAATGAAAGATAAATTAATAAAAAAAAAAAAAAAAAAAACAAAAAAAAAAAACAAGTCAGCATTATTTTTTCATTTGTATCTAGGGAAGGCTGAAATAAATTAGAGAGGTGATCCAAGGAAAGTTTAGAAGATAGATCTCATGTTTAAATACAGACCATATCGGTTTGATAAGGAGTTAAACCAGGAAACAAGACTCACCCTGAGGGGGGAAAAAAAATAAATAAATAAAATTATATATATATATATTTATTTATTTTTTTATTTTTTTTTTCAACTGTTTTACTAAACACAACATAATTAATACTAAATCAAATTCGACCTCATAATTTCTAATTTATCTTTAAGTTATCGTCACTCTGCCAGTTTCTGATGGTCCTAGTTGTTTTCCCATCATCATGCTTTCAACCATTTCCCAGTTTAAATCTCTGTCATGGTCTTGGTTCTGTTATGCTTTACTTTGCTCCATGTTTTCTAGTTTTATTGGTTTAATTCACATTTTGTTGTATTTTCTGGACATATGAGTACTTTGGTTTTTATTTGTTGCCCTCTTGTGTTGGTCTCCTTTTCCCTAGCTCCTTCCTAGACTGCTCTCCACTCACACCTGCTCCTTATCAGCTCGTTAGCCCTGCCTTTGTCCAGTCAGCCATATATGCTCTCCCTCTGCTGTCACTCTTTGCTGGTTCCTCGTCACCTTGCTGATATTTTTCCCCTGATGTCTCCATGGTTCTGGTTTGTTTTACATTTTAAGTTGTTTACTGTTTTCACCAGTTAAACTGCAAGAAATCACCTCAGCCTCTCTGCCTGTGCATTTGGGTCCTCCAACCTAACCCTGACAATCTCTATCTTCAACATACTTTTCTGTAGCTTTCACAATTATCGTTTTTTTTGTTGTCTGAGCACTACAATTAATCACTTCTACCATGAAAAGAACACAATCTTTCTTTCTTACAATCAATGAATCTTCTGCAATTTTGGGACACTGCTCCAGAGGTTTTGAACTTGTCATTTGCTTAAATGTTGGACTGGGTTCTTCTGACAGGGATGGGATTATTTTTGCAGCTTCAGCATAAATTATTCTAAGCTCTAATTTAGCTTTTCTTATCTCTTCAGATTTTTTGCCCACTTCACAACCGCGATATCCAGCAGTTTGTTCTCCAACTTCCTCCTGTTTGTTGGTCTTGTTCTACTTCTTCTTTTCTTCTTCTTTAGGTTTTAATGGTAGCTTGCATTGTTAATAAATATATATATATATATATATATATATATATATATATGGTATAGTTGCACTAATACCATCTATTGGATGCGAATATCTATACCTCAAATTTTCATAATGATCCCAGTATTTTTTTTTTACCCGAAAAATCTTCTACTTCCCCTCAATACTATCTAACTTTTCATGATGGTCGATTGGAGTGCCAATAACTCAAGTATGAATGAGCTCTAGTTTGAGTCATTCTTCTCAGCTGGATTGGGCTACAACTTGCATAAGCAATAACCTGCTCCTTGCTATGCTGAGTTTGTGCAAGTGCTATACAAAGCCCACTGAGCCTAGAATATGTGTACAAACTTAAGTGCTTTGTTTAATCAGCATAAGCCAAAATTCAAGCTTGATTAAGGCCTATTTCAATTGGTGAATTCTACTAGACATCCCAGTCTCCAATCAGTAGATCTTTTATCACTTTTGGAGATACCCATTAATAAAGAATTTATCGGGAGAGCTATTTTTGCAAGTCTGAATGAAATAGGCTCTGTAATAGCCTGCACACCCTAAAAAAATGCCCTCAAATCTCTCACAGATGGAAGGAGCCACTTAGACACAGCAGTTACCTTCACTGGGTCAGGCATCACCCCAGCCTGGTTCACTGCATGGCCCAAAAAAACTGTGATTGTAAAAGTATTCTGTCAGTTAGTGAGTAACTGAGTTTTCTTTCAATTGTTTAGTAGTCCTCTCCTAACATTTGACACAGACAGAATTTCAATTAAGAAATATTACATTTTAGGCATCATTGAACTCCCATATTGAGTATTTACAAACTTTTTTTGCACTCTCTATGAGGTAATAAATGGGGGCGGAGGTTAGGTTTGTTTTCTTTTGCTGTAATCTGTTTGCCAACTCATCAGTCCAAAGTGAAAAAAGAACCATTTTCTAAATGGTCCTCATTCAATGAGGTGAACTGATTTCTTAATTCACAGCATCTCTGGAATATATGGCGAGATCAAAAGCATGTTTTATAAAGACTGGATCAAGGTACTCGCTGTAAGAGGAAAACAAGCTGTGGTGCTCTGTTTTTACTACCCGTGCGTTAATTTTGTGAAAGTAAAGTAGGGGTGAATCTAGTTAACTGCAGGACGACAGAGTCTTGATCAATTTTCAACTAAATAACTCCTGAGGTAAGAGTGTTTGTATTCAAATTTTAAATGTTGACAGATTTTTTTTTTTTTTTTTTATATTGCTGATATTTGTGCAGTCTCATTGCAACCGGTGTTCTCTAGATATGGGTTCTCCAACTTTAGTTCTCAATAGCACCTGTCTTGCAACATGCCTCAAACACAGCTAAATAAATATGATTAACTTTTCATCATTCCATCAAATTTGACAAATACCTGGTAATGAGCCACCAGTATAGTACCCCAATAATTTACCCCTGTAAACAAGCACTGTTTTAACATTTTTACTCAAGTTGAAGCAGAACCAGTAATGCAAGAAAACTTACTTGGTGAAATTAGGGTTCATGTACAAAGTAATTATTGGCTTATAACACCTGATTTAATGTTTAAAATGATTTGATCAGAGAGCTGAGTATAATTTCTTTTTTTATTACTAATAAGTTAAATTATAATAAAACCAACATAAATTTCTAAATCAAATTTCTCCAAATAATCGTAAAAAAAAACAACTTTACAATAGATGATGCATTCATGTCAAAAAAGGATTAGGAAATTCCAAAGATAATACTGTTTGCTGCATATTCATCTGAATCAGGAACTAATCATCTCCATATTATGTCTTAATTATGCAATAATTTATGGGGGAAGTCAAACCAATTACTGACTTCATAGAAATTAACATACTTTTCAGACCCTCATATTTCTATTCTTACAATGCTATATTTATAGATCTTGTGTAATATTGATATAGATTGTTTCACCTCTAAGGCATATTCACCAAAATAACAAAAGCTAAAAAAATATTTCCCTCTGCGTCATGGACTTATATAAACATAACCTTCTGAAATGTGAAATAATGTAATCCCCCAATGAACCTCAAATATTTACACTTAACATCAGAGGCCTCAGAGTTAACAGAAACAGGCTTCTGCCTCTGTCTCTGGCCTTAGTTAATGATTTAAAAAGTAAAAAGCTGGGGGGGTTGGGGGGTCCTTCAGTAAAAAAAAAAGTTTAGCTAATAAAATCTAAACAAAACTGCAGAAAAAAATAATAGGCTGTCATAAATTAATATATATTTCAGGCATTTTTATTTATTTATATGGGTAATCCCCTACTTTAAGCAACAGACTGAGAATCTTGTTGTCTCCGTTATAAGTAATGGTAGGATTAACATGGAGGGTGATGATGCAATTAGGATGTCTTCTGCAATTATACATTGTCAATTAAGCTTTGACTAGAAGTAAACTCTTGCTTTTTCTCCTTTTTGTTAATTTCAGCCACGGAGACGGTCATCATTGATGATGAGAGGAAAGTTGTGTAAAGTTCTCACCCCTCTGAAGTATGGCTCCGTCATCTTGTTCATGGTTTTTAGCGTCTTAATCATCTTGCTCCATAATAGAACCATTGATTTCATGTCTGTTGATTTAACAAAGGTGAGCACTGTCACTATTGATAATACTAAATGTCAGTTTTCAAGGTAGCACCCTTTCAGCACCGGCAATCTCTCACTTTATGCCAAACTATGGAGATTAAGCCCCCCACAACCTCTGTGTCAGGGACCTAACCTTCACACTGTTGGTGAAATAAGATTTCAAATGGAAGATAAATGCTATTTAGGGATGTCTATATATATAAAAAAGGAAAACAACTGTGAAGTCTATGAGAGTTGTTATTTTTGTTTTACTGAAACTAAAACTTTCTCTCCTTTTAGAATAAAATGAGTGCTACAGTTGATCCAAAGCTTTCCACTGAGCTTCCTAAGCTATTCAACATCTGTTCATTCAATTCACTTTCACCCAAGGAGGACTATATCCTAGATGGCCTAAAAGATGCTATGTACTGGCCTGAAACCCCAACATTGAAATCAAACTTTTCCCTGAATGACACAAGTGATCCTGATCATAGCACCTTCACCATCCTCCCACGGAGCAAGGGTGGGAATTGGCAAGTGGGGGATCAGCTGAGGGTTTTGATAAGAATCTGTGACTTTCATGGTCATACCAAGAGAACCGGAGGGGATGTTCTATTTGCTCGGCTGCACAACTCGACTCTTCATGCAGGGGTGGCAGGGCATATGGTGGATCATCTCAACGGGTTCTACTTCGCTGTATTCCCTTTACTTTGGGAAGGAAGTGCACAAGTTGAGGTAATACAAACCTTTATATAATTAGTAGTGTTGCGCCAATGCCATTTTTTGGCCCCGATAGCGATACCCGATAATTGGCTCTGCAGTATTGTCCCATACCGATACCATCTGTTTGAAATTGATGTGTGTTTATATGAAGAACTGCATGCTACTTGGATGTAAAATAATTGCCATCATGGCTTTGTCAAGCTGCTGCCTTCCTTTGTGAAGCAGGAAAAAGACTAATACAAAGCGAATCCAGTAGAACTTTTTATTGCCTACCTGGAATGGGTGACAATAGATAAATTAACTTTTGGCTCTCAAATTGGCATCGGTGCCCTATTTATTGGTACTCGCCGATACCTCCATTTTAGTGCTGGATCAGGGCCCCACCTGATACTGGTATCTGTGCAAAACAGATAATTATTCTTCTCTTAATTCCTACTGTCAAGGGTAACTGAAAACACCTTGGCTTAAACATGCATAAGTCTACATTTTCATAGAGGAAGTACTAACTTGGTATGACACAAGAGGGTGCTAATGCAATTCTCTACAAGAGTTTTAAACTTTAGCAGTAATTGGGAAAACTATAAAACTTTTTTTCAGAAACATCCAGGTCTGATAGCTTTTACGTAATGACATTTATTGAATGTTTGTTTTAAATAAAAGAGTTCCTATACACTCAGAATTATAAATATTTCGTTTTAACTAGGATAAAAAATAATTTTGCATAAATCTAAAACTTACTGCAGTGTCTTTACTCAAAGTGCCACTAACTCTGTTTTGATGTAGATTTTAAACTAAAATGATGAAATTAACATCATAGCATCATTAGCATTGAAAAGACATTCAGATGCTGCCAACATCGGTTTTTATTAGGAGCCAATTGTTGTATTCTTATGAGTTGTATTTTATCTGTTATGTTTTTCTCAATTCAAGTAACCAAAAACTTCCCAGTGTGACAAATAAAAAGTAGAAGGAACTTCTTTTTTTAATGTTTTAATGTAACGGTGTGTTAATGGCCAAGCCAACATGACTAATTAGCAAATTAACGTGGTTGCAGCTCAATCTTTGACAAATATGTAAAGAGTATTTTCTTTTAGACTAAATGTATAAAAGTTTTTGGCTGGGACACTTATAGATCATTTAGTTCTAATTGCTGATTGAGTAGTTAAAGTATATAGCATAGAAATAAAAACTTCCAAAATGCTTTCATAAATCATGTTTACATTTATATCGTTATAACCTAAACAAAGACATTGATGAATTTAAGATAACAAAAAATAAATTCAAAATGAATGTCTAAAAGTAGGAATGTAATATAATATATATCATTAAATAATATTTCAGTAGCCATTTTGAAACTCATGAACATATTACGCTTCACCAACCAAACTCTATTACCTAAAGTTTTAGTAGCCGATTGAAAATAGGAAGAAAAAAAATGTCTTGTTTACTTCATTTAATATAAAATACAACATAAACCTTATGACACTATTGATTAGCCACCCCTGGACTGTTCAGGATTTATGCAACACTCAAATGCTTTGATTGTCTTGCCATATCTTCTGTTATCAACTCTGTTTAGTTTTGTTACTGCACCATTTAACCATGAAGAGCGTCAACTAACAGAAAAGATTGAATACTTTGAAGGGTTGTTGCATTATCTTTTCCCAGCTTTTATTGTCATTACACTGCAGCAAGTACAGAGCAACAAAATGAGCAGTGGGCTGCCACTGTGCGGCGCCCGGAGAGCAGTGTGGGGTTAAGGGTCTTGCTTAGGGACCCAGTGGGGCCTGAACTCAGAACCTCTGGACTCCAAGCTCTATGGCCTAAACCCTAGGCAGCCTCGATTTATGTCTTTTATAGATACTAAAATCATTCTTGCGAAAGGGTTTGGTTTGTGTAAAAATGTTTTGTTCTGTTTTCCTTTAGGTGACGCTGGTTCACCCCAGCGAGGCAGTCACAGTGCTGCATAAGCTGACCCAGGAGCAGCCTGACAGAATCTATTTTCAAAGTCATTTCAAGTTGGGCTCAATAAGTGAAACTACCACCTGCAATGTCTGTCTTAATTCAAACCAACAAAAACTGTGTAACTACACTGACATTAAGACAGGGGAGCCGTGGTTTTGCTATAAGCCAAAGATTTTAGGCTGCGACAACAGGATGACCCACTCCAAAGGACGATTCAGACAAAACATAAACCCAATGGAGGAGAAGCTGTTTCAAAGGTAAATGTTCCGATCATTTTGTTGAGTTTAAAAATCAGATGCAAAAAAAGTCTAAATGCGCCACCATACAAACTCAAAGCTGCTTTTTAATGAAAGATTTAGCTTGATGTGAAGATTCCTGACATTGAACAAAAGGTTTGAAACTAATCCTGAATTTTATCTCCAAGAACAACGACCATGTCATTGGAGGAAAATTCTTTTTTCTATCAAATAAAACTTTTTTCCTAACCTAGCTGTTTAGTCAATAAAGAGGTCAATGTTCATTCAGGCAGTTTTTTTTTTTTTTTTTGTTTAATCAACCATTACATATACAAAAACACCAGTATTTTTGTTTTGATTTTATTTATTTACTAAAATGAGCAATTGGACCGATAATGAACGGTAATGAGTGCTCATTCTTGATTGATTTCTTTTAATGAAGCAAGTAGCCATGATTGTCAGCATGGTAAACACTGATCTCTCTGACCTTCATATGTTTATGGGTTTTTAGTGCAGATACAAAACAAAGTCAGAATTAAGCTTGTCTGAATATATCAAATAAATTCACAATTCATAATATACACTATTATGGACTTCGGCCTCTCTACACAATGGGCTCTCAGGTCACTTAAAAAAAAAAAAAAAAAAATTCATCCTTGAGGATGTTTTTCTCATTTTCGTTTAGAAAAAGGAGAAATCGTATAACTTTTGTTACCAGTTTTCTGTTTTTGGTTGAAAAAACAAAAATACTTGTGTTTTTCTTTTCTTTAAATAAAAAAAATGAAACTAACTGCCTGAACGTACACAGAACCAGACAAGATGATAATATATTCAGTGAAAATGAACATTTATTTGGGTCATGGTTTATCTGGTGGTTACATTAATGTCCACTTAGGCAGTGCATTTGTCAGGCCATGGCAAAAACAAAGAAAAAGATTGCAAAAGAAAAAAAAAACAGTTAACAAAGAGCTGAGGGACAGACAGATGTAAACAAAACAGAAATGTAAACAAAATTTAAAATGCATTAAAAATGTCAATGAGATGCAAAGATTTCTTACATAAATGATTACACATTTTATTGTTGTTTGCTTATATTGCTTTGTTTTAGTGGTGTCAATATGAAAGTCCCCATTCCATCTTCAGGACCTGCTTACATCACTGTTTTGCCAAAACTAAAAGGTAAACTATATATGAAAGTAAAACAGTCAACAATAACAGTTGAAGTTTATTTTCTTCTTCTCCTGATTCAGAATGTAAGAATCCCTTATTATACTCTGGTAAAAAAAAAAAAAATTGTTTTTAAATTGAGAATATGTTACTCCTTCAGCTATTGTGTTAAAATTCTGTCATTTTCAAGACTTTTCTTTACCGGAATATTAAATATAAAGTTGAAAAAGACGAACTGGCTCAAAGTAATGCTGAAAAAATAGATTTATATATAGGGAATAACTTGGCCGGATAGAAAAATGTTTACTCCTTTTTATTTTTTGTCACCTTTCAGAAGAAAACCGAAGCACTGTTGAGACAAGACCCTCTGGTTATTATTATCAAGGTGCATGGCAAGCACTAGATGGCACCAGAGTTCATCAGTTTAACTCCACAGCAATCAGCTTGTGTCTGAAAGGCAAAAGCATTCACATCTATGGGGATTCCACTGTTAGGCAGTGGTATGAGTATCTAATGCAGTCTTTGCCAGGTATATATGCCCCCCCAAAAAAGCTCTCACAGTAGGTAATATTGATTAATTTTGCAGTCTAATGTTCTATCTCTTCTAGATCTCAAGGAGTTTGACCTGCAAAGTTCAAAGCAAAGTGGCCCTTTATTGGCTTTGGATTATGTGAACAACATTTTGGTGACCTTCCGCAGCCACGGTCCTCCCATCCGTTTTGGCAGCTCGCTTGTTAGTCAGCTACAATACATTGCCAATGAGCTGGATCGCCTCCCTGGGGGTGAAAACACTGTTGTAGTTATTGGCATTTGGGCTCACTTCAGCACTTTCCCTATTGAGGTTTACGTTAGACGTCTGCTGAACATTCGGGAAGCAGTGGTGAGACTCTTGACTAGAGCTCCAGGTACGTTGGTCTTCCTCAGGACTGCAAACCCCAAAGAGATGACCCTCTATGAGGCTTTGACGAACAGCGACTGGTTTTCCCTACAACGCGACAAGGCTCTAAGAGAAATTTTTAAAGGAGTTAACGTCAAACTAGTAGATGCTTGGGATATGGTACTGGCCCATCACCTTCCACACAAACTCCATCCACAGTCTGACATAATCAAGAATATGCTTGATGTTCTTTTATCTTATGTATGTCCTCTACCTGGAAATTATACAAGATCCTAAAGATTAGCATTGGGAAAATACAAAACTAATGGAGCTAATGATGAATGATTGCACCTATAGTACTTCTACCTCATGGCAACAAAAAGTTGGACTTTTCTTTACTAGATTTGCACGGAAAGGGTATGCAGTCAGTGTTTTCATCGGTGGTTAAAATCGTCTCAACCTGGACTTGCCATTAAAAATGACAGAATAACATTTTTTTCTTGCTGTCTTTTTTTTTATTTAGGTTCTGTAGCGTTTTCTTCATTGGTTAATTTATCCCTATATAGGAAGACGCATTGCAAAGGCTTACAGAAAAGGAAATAAATCTAAAGAGCAATGGAGCACTAATTTTAAAATCAAATAAAAAAGGTTTACTTACTTTAATAATTAAGATTCATTACTTAACAGCAACTGTTTGGTTTCTTCCTGGTAAATATTACCTCTATCAATCTCCCTGGTAACTTCATAAGTCCAGGAAACCAAAGTATTAACTTTGACGCCAACATTTGTGTTTCAGCATTAAAGAAAATTCTTGAGGCTTTTTCTGTCCTTGTTTGAAAATTATCCCTCCACACTGTTTATCAGCTGGCCTCCCTAACATTGCAACTTTAGTTAAAGATGGAGGATTTTTGCCTAAGAAAATGATGGCAAACTAAATTATGGAGGTACATTCTTCTTAAAACTGTTTTAGAAGTGCCCAAATAGAAAAATAAATACTAGCCTTAAGCCTCCTACCTGTCTAATGGTTTTATTTTTTTCTCTTTTCAGGACTTTCAAAGAAACGTAACCTCCATCTTATACAAGTTTTTAAAAAATGTCATATCTGACGTTCGATGTTAGACACTGGTTGCTCATATGTGCTCCATTTATTGCCCTCCAAAATAACACAATTAAAAAATCAATCAATTGTGTTGTTATTTATATACATTAATTCTGTAAATAAATGCTAAACTGGCTTTGACCTTGAAAGAAAAACATTTCACCAAGGACTTTTTTGTGTGAGATAAAGACCTATTATTCCTTTCAAGATTTTCCTTTATGCAGATGACATAACATTATACCGTATTCAAAACCGTTACCCTTTTTTAAAACCTTTAATTATTTGTAAAGTACGAAATCAAAAGTAAAATGCTGAATGGAGTATTTCTCACTTGTCGATGACAAGAAAACCACTTAAAAGCACAAAAGGTTTTATTTTTGCTGTCTCACAATGTGCTAAACACAAGAGAATATCTGATCACAAAATTAATCCGTAATCTAAATATGCAAAGGGGTAAAATGGGACGGGCAAATGGAATCACTCGGGTTTTATCATCATTCTGGTTGCCTTTGCTGAATAAGGAACTGGTTTCCAGGTGTGCCAGTGAAGGCCAGAAACCCAATAGATGTGGTCCCCAGAAGGATGCCAGTCACCGTTTAGAGCTGCAGAGCCACATCGGCTGTACCACCAACCTCCCCCCTCTGATGCGGCACATTCTTCTTCTGCAATGTCATCGAAGATGCAAGGGGAGCAGCCGTCATGGTCGCTGTCGATGGTACTAAAGCCAAAGCCATTCTGGTCCATGCGGGGCTTGGAACCACGGATAGCGTCACCTTTTAAAAGAGACATTTCTCTGTTTGTAAGATCAATTAAACATCAATGCTGTGTCAGCAGTAATGATCCAAAAGTCTTTTTTTTATTCTCTATTCAAAATTAATCTGCTGCAAAGAGCTTAAGACAGCACACATTTTTTTTTTTTCTATTTTAATAGACAGCTAAGAAACACGCTGAAGTACCTGCATTTCCACTATATCTTCCAACCTCCAGTTTATAAGCTGTTTGCTCATCTCCCAGAGTAAAGTTATTGTATTCAGCAAAAGCCATGCCACCTTCATGGTCCCACAGGTCCACCTTCAAAGTCCACTTTTTAGTTTTGTTCTTGGTCAAAAGATGGACTTTCTCCAGTCCAAGCCAATGGTCATCTAGAAAGTTAACAGGATACATGAAGGCTATGAGTTTTATTTACTTCAATAAATAATGGATGAAGCTAAGATTAATGCAACTGCTTTAGCATTACCTTCAGAATTTAAAAAGGGAAATTGCACCCCTAATTTTTGTTTTTTTGACAACAATACAGTTAAAATTTGATATAAAGACCGCTTGCTTACTTGCCAGGGATCCAAAACCACGTTTGTATTCTTCCCATTCTCTGTGAAAAGACTCTTGTCCTCCTGTCCGTCTTTGAATAACTATCCACCCTTCATTTTGCCCCATCTCACAGTACACCTGAGTAGAGCGTTCAGAAAATCGACACATCAGACTTGAATTCTAATTGCATTCTATTTATTGTCCTGCACTAATTATTTAGTGCTTTTAAAAGAAGAAAAAAGTATAGGCACGTATACACATTATCAACGTTTGCTTAAAAAGCAAAGGATGTTTTCAAATTATGAAAATTAAAATGAAAACTTTTCTTCCAGCATAATGTGGAATATTTGGTATTAAATTCAATTCAGTTTATTTCTATAGCGCCAATTCACAACACATGTCATGTCAAGGCACTTTACAGTTCACCAGATCATCCAGTCAAATTAATTCAAAGTTTTCTATCTAAGGAAAAACAGTTGATTGCATCGACTCATTGACTCGAATGCAATCCCTCACACAAAGCATGCTTGTAGCGACAGTGGAGAGAAAAAACTCCCTTTTAACAGGAAGTAACCTCCAGCAGAACCAGGCTCAGTGTGAGCGGCCATCTGCCGGGGCCGACTGGGGTTCAAGAAGACAGAAGTAGAGATACAAAAAGCAACTGTAAAAGGCGGCCCCGTCCAGGAAACACACAGCCAGGCAGACGAGCTCTGAGTCAGCTCCCATGTCAGAGGATGAAGAGAGCACATCCAGCCAGTAACAGCCAGAGAAACAGGACTACACTGGAAAAACTGGCCGATCTCCAACATCTATTATTATTAAAATAGTATTAAAATGGAAATAGTTTTAAAATTTAAAAATACATTAAAACAATGATAAAGATATTGTTGAACTTGCACTTGCTGGTGAAGATTCTGTCATCCAGGTCATAGTCATTCCAAAAAAGTAAAAAAAAAAAAAAAAAAAAATCCACTGGACTCAATATGCATGTTTTCTAAGCCTTTTTGGAACATGCAATTATGATATTAGATTAACTTAAAACATTTATCAAAAGACTGAGTGGGCTAGAAAATCATTGGTACCAAACAGAAAGCCAAGTTAATGCAAATGGGTCTCAGTTTTACAAACATAAAGGGATTAATATACCCTTAAAAATACTATCAAAAACTTTTTGGTAAGGTTTAAAACATCAAAATCAGGTTTAGCAGAGGATGTCCCTTCATACAGATGACACACTGATGTACTGTATTTAAAACTGTGAGCTAGTTTGTCAGTGCTTGTACTGAAGAAAATATTTTAAAAAGATTTAAGATTCATACTGACTGGTCTAAAACCCAAGAAAAAAATTGGCATTTAGTTTTCTTAACTACAAAAGATATATATATATATATATATATATATTTTTTTTTTTTTTAAAAGCATAACTTTCTCAATGGTAAATCCTTTAGAACAGAATTAGTCTGTTTAACAGAATTAGTCTGAATAAAAATTAGTCTGTTTTCTGCTCGGATTAAAAGAGTTGAATGTGAATCTAAAATAGGTTTATATTTTAAAAAATATCATAATGAAGTTTGCCTTATCAAAACAGATATTCATAAGAGGATAATGAAACCTTAAACACCCCTTGAAACTATTCAATTTCATATTCGACTTGCAATTTAAATGTAGGTATGAAGATATTCAGTAAGAGTTTCACAAGCATCATTACAGGGAGGAAAAGTGCTGAATTTGCTGTATTAATTCCTGAAAGAAAGAAATGTAAAAGTTCCTAATCTTCCATCTGGTGATATATAGATATATCTGCAAAATGTTTACAGAAAAAAAGAAAAAAAAACAATACATTTGACAAAATACCTAACTCACTTATGTAGGTCATTTATAAAAGTAAACTTAGGGACTATTGCATATTAGAAATTTGACTTGAACTGGTGCATAAATCCTAAAGATCTTTCCAGAAAGGATGAGTCATAGCTAGCAAATGCTCACTGTTAATATGAGTTCCCTTAGGGGAAAATACCAATAACATGCCATGAAGGTTTTGGTTCTAACTTGAAAGCTTTAGGGGATATATTTTTCACGACTGCTTATTTAAATACACAAAGAAGATTTCAGATGAATAAACTAGTCTTTTTTTCCGAGGACTTTGTCATTTGATACCACTGTATAAATTGGACATATTAATGGAGATAATACCTCACAGGGAAAAAATTACACTTGGTAACACTTGGTTCAATTCATATAAATACAAAATTTATAGTATTACATTTAAAGTCTTATATATAGAGATCAAATATGTCAATAACCTGTCAGTTAAAGTGACAAATCAAAAAAGGTTTTTAGTTTTGGTACCTTAAAGTGTGTATCGACTCCCGCAGGCTGAATCTCATAAACTCCACTGGGTTCTTGTGAAGAGTTTTTCTTTATTTGCATGCAGTCTTTTAAAAAAGGAAGAGATATTTACAAAATATTAAGATAATTTCTTATACTCCAAGATCAATAATCACAAAGAATGAATAATGTACCTTCAGGAAAAGCTGCTTCCTGTTTTCAAAAGCAGTGGACAAAAAAAAGTGTTAAACAGTCCATTTGGCAAGAGAAATTAAGCTTTCTATTAAATTAATGATGCCTGATAGACGAAATCTGTTTTAGCCTTCTGTCCGAATATATTATTCCAGATAAAAACAATTTTAATATCAGATGAAATGAAGATAATTCATACACATTTAGTTTTATATTTAAAAAATTAAAAAAAAACTTTTCCAACCAACCTAGCTCCATTGCCTGAAGGGATTTTTTTATTCAACCCATAGATCATACTCTATTCCAGATACCAGATGAGGTCTGGAGTTCTTCAGATTCCCCTTCTGGTTGAACTCCTACAAGATTCATCAGTGCAATCTTTGCATAATTTTGGTAGTCCTGCCACTCCCTGGAACACTTTTCCTAATTCCATGCTCTCTCCTTTTCTGGATATCGATTAACTGTAATTTTCTAGAACTCAAAATGAGGAACACATTTTTTAATAAACTTCATCAAACATCCTGGGAACTAACCAGGAACCAACCAGGAACTAATGGGTAACAGGGAACACCAAGCCCAGTCTGATCATGGGACTGCTTGGGAAACACAGAGCAGCTGATCACAAACAAATATGTAGCTTCATTTTACTTAATATACCTATTTCACAAAATTCATAAATTAATTGTCTTGTAGTGATTCAGTAATTATTAGTTCCTCAGTAAATGGTTGGCAGGATGCATGACTCCACAAAGTCTATAAAGTCATAAAAAACATTTAATTGATGTCTTCCATCTTCAGGTTACAGTTTCTTTTCTTAGTTCCTGATTAGTTACTGTGTGTTTCCAAGATAACTAAGCAGTTGGTGTTGGTGTTTCCCATCACATACTGGTTAACTACCTGTTATTTCCCAGTTTGCTCTCTACTAGTTAACTAAATTTTTTTTGTACCTTTAGGTAAAGTGTTACCTTCTGGATCCCTAAAGCTACAATTCATAATAATTTCGCGACCGACAAATGTATCCTCTTTTTGTCTGTTCTATTATTTATTTAGAATGGGACATGTTTTAGTTTGCTTTTTAGTTTGCTTTTTTTTTCAGGTATATTCTTCCTATCCCTACCTTGGTTCTACAAGCCTGTGAGACTGGGGTGTGGCTATGAGACTATTCTCGTAAAATTTAGTTAATTCATAAAATAACACACCCAGTTCTTTTAGACAGAAGTTTGAAAACTATTTCTGTTTTTTTTTTTTTCGTTTTTTTTTTTATATTTAACTATTAATTGTGGCAACAACAAAAAAAAAAAATGAAGTATTTGCTTAAGAAGCAAAAAGCTTTTCACAGTGTATGCCATTGTGAATTTTTATGCCTAAATTCAAAACATTTATATTTACCTCAGCCTGGATTAAGCAGCAAAACTGAAGCATCAGCATGAGCCCCCAGCTGCCCAACAGACTCTTTATTACCTGAAGTAAAAATGAAAGCAGTTCACTTAGTGACAGTTTCAAGAAAAAAGAAGCACATGTCAAAATTAGTTCCTAAATTTTTACTTCTAAAACAGCAAAATATATAAACATTAAGTGTCACCGTTGTCCTTTAGACACATACCTGCATGTCAGATGAAGTTTGCTTCCCAGCTCAAACTGCGTAAAAGAAGAAGCTCTGCTAAAACCCTGGAAAAACAACCACACCTCCTTCTCAGTTCTGGATTCAGCACCTGAAAGAAGAGACTGAGTGGGTGGAGGGTCAACAGAGGTCTTCTTTAAGTGTAGCATGTTTACTGCCCAGAAGCACCAAAAACAACATTCCAAGACAGACCTGAACAAGACAGAGCTGCTGAAGACTGAAACTCCATAATGAAGGATCAACATTCAGTCAGAGTCCGTACTGTTGTCTTTGAGACACAGAAAGGTTAATCAGAATTTCTGCTGAAGAAAAAGACCCAGAACTCATTTTCATACTTTCTTGCCAACAATCAAAAATATTATTTTTTGCTGTATTTTGTAAGGATCGCCAAGATATCTGAGGATCTTTCATCCTGTGGCTGCTTTTGTGGAATAGTTTAAAGCTGCAGCTTTACTCTGCTGAATCTGTGGAGATAAAAAAACAAAAAAAAAAAACAGTTTGCATGTATGTTATGATTTCAATGAGATGCTCACACACAGTGCTTTGTGAGTTAGTGTCTTAATAAAATTATGCAGTCAGTGGTTATCTCCCGCTTTGACTATTGTAACCTGACTGGTCTCCCAGCCTGTACGATAAAACCGTTACAAATGATCCAGAATAGGGCGCCACGTCTAGTGTTCAATTAGCCCATAAAGTCTCGTGCCACCCCTCTGTTCATTGAGCTTCACTGGTTAAAAGTGGCTGCGTGCATCAAATTCAAGTCCCTGATTCTAGCCTGCAAAGTGCTTAAGGGTACGGCTCCCGTCTACTTGAACCCTCTAGCAAAGGCTTATGTCACAACTTGGTCACTCCCATCATCAATGGATTCTCCTCTAGCAGTCTCTACACCACGCTTAAGACAATCCATGTTTCATGGGTTTTTCCAACATGGTGAAATAACCTACCAAGCACAACAAGAACAGCAGCGTCCCTGTCTATCTTCAGTAATTCCCTTAAAGACCCACCTCCAAAGATCATCTCCTATTCTAACTCTTACCCATGGCTCTCTACCCCTCTATTATTCCTTCTTAACTTCCCTCTATCTCTCTTTGCTGTAAACCACTGATTCTGACTTGGGATTTTCCTCTAGAGAACTTATTGTCATGTTGATAAGAACTGTAAAATGCAGAAACATAAAAAGTACTATCAGGTACATGTTTGTTTGCTTTCGATATAAATTCCAGTGCTGGGCAGAAATAGCAGTTTTGAATCTCTTTATGAGATATTTTGATGCCCAGAACAACTATTTTCATCCCTAAAATGACAGGAATCAGTCCTGAAATGTAATGTGTTTCTTGGGAGAGATTTTGATGCAATAACATGTTTTACCAGTTTTATTTTTGGTTCATTTTTTTTTTTGTTTGTTTTGTTCCATTTAGAAAATCAACTATTAACTTACATTTTTCAATGAGCATTGTCACCCTGCTTAGATGTTTTACAGATCCATAGATCTGCCACTGTTGTTTCCATGTCATCAGGAACACATGATGTTTTTGATTACGGTAGAGACAAGAAGATTAGGATTGTTTATGCATTCTCACTCAAAACCAGTTTAGCTATTTATCATGTTCTCAGATAAGTTGTTAAAATAACCAAAATATTGAACAGCATGTTTAAGATTAGGCTCTTATCACTCAAATATTATTTTTAAGTAAGAGACACAGTCCATCTATGTGGGAAGTTCGGTTATCTGTCCTATTTTTTCGAATAAAATAAATTTTTTTATTTTTTTTTTAACACTGCTTGTTAAGAAATTGATTAAAATATGATACAGGGCATGAAAAAAATAGTATTAACCCTTTAAAGCCAATTGTATCATATTTGTTGTTGACAACTCTGACTTACACAATAAGACACATGTACTGAACAGAAAACGTTTAAAACATTATAGAAAAATGCCTTATGTATCAAGTTTGATGTAAATAAATTATCTAATTTAACCTATACAACAATTCTTTTTTGATGTAATTTGTCAGAGAGTTCAATGACAACTAATTAAAAAAAAAAAGCAAAAACGGAATTATGTCAATTATTTCATAGTCCAGGCTTTAAAGGGTTAATATAAATCGTAATAAAACTTTCTCAAATAACAACTTTTCTGATATTTCAACATGCATTACAATCTATGATTGCAACATTTGTTACTAACAGGAAATTCCAATTTGATGTAGTTTTATGTGTGTGCTGTAAAAAGAAAATATTTCTTCAATTTTACTTTAAGAGTTTATTTTTATAAACACAACTATATACTTGTCGAGGGTTTTTACAGATCTGTGGTGAACATTATCTTCAATCTTTCAGAGGCTTTTACTCACTACTTATATGTTTTGTTCATATCATGCAGAACTTTAAATAACCCGTTTATTCCTTTAGTTTTGCAGTTTAATCCTGCACCTGGTGGCATTGCTAAAATGGCTTTTTAGCTTTGCCCAATGGATGGATGGATGGATGGATGGATGGATGGATGGATGGATGGATGGATGGATGGATGGATGGATGGATGGATGGATGGATGGATGGATTCCTTCCAAAAGCACACCAATGGATAATACTGCCATTTCATTTTCAATTTGAATATATTGAGTATGGTTAAAACCTTACTTTTGATTTTCATCAGAACACAGCAGACTTTTAAAATGCCTCCTAAGAGCACTTCCAATCTTACTTAGGTTATTTTGCTTTAGTTAAAATGGCCTCTCCTTCTGTGTGTATATATAGTTGTGTGTAAAACTATTGTTACCAGCAAAAAAAAAGGCATCTTCACTGGGTCTTTTTCTCTTCTGGATTTTAATAAATATTTCAGAAAAAAGGCCAATGATTTTTTGCAACAATCCCTCCCTGAATAACAGTTAATTAATGCAAGTGAAGCAGAGTAATAGTAAAGTTTTACGGCGCTGAGGATCATTTTGACCTCGGAATAAAAGCAGCAATGATAAGCCAAGAAAAACATTTGTCAAAGCACTAAGTATATACCAGGTGGGTGCTTATCTTCAGAGCCGTTGAGTGGGGGAGTTCTGCCAGCGGAGGACCATGAAGGTTAAGTTGCTATGGGAGATCTGTGAGACTTTTCTCTGGGTAGTTTTTATCCACACAATACCAACTATCATGAAAAAACCTGAGAGGTTTTACTCCATATTATAGTTCAGTTTTTAACCATGTGAATTTTTCTTTTTTTTTAGTCTACAGTCCATTTTAATAATATTTCCAAAGGATATGAACCCTTTTCTGCCCTTGAGAAGTTAGAATTGTTATGATCAATATAGGCTATTACTGAATGTTATTGAGATCTCTTTGTGTCTCCCATTGTCTTACCTTAACCTTGACATAGCTAATGAAGATGATTAGATGACTACAATGTGTAGGAAAAAACTGTATGATTTTTAAATAAGTATACATATTATCTACTATTATGCAGAACAGCCGAGGTATTTTTAGAGTTTAAAAAGCCTTTTTCATGAATGATAAAGATTAGTCCTAATAACAGCATATGATTGCTTATTATGCTAACATCTGGACATTAAAGCAAAGGATATATAAATTACCATTGTGAAGCTCCACAGTTTACATAAAAGGTGGTGGCAGCTGACATTTTGTCTAGCAGTTTAGGAAAAAGGCCATAGGAAGTCAGGCTGACCCAGTGTTGGGGAAAAAAACCTGCTTCATTCTCAAGGTTGTAAGGGGGCCTTGCCACAAACTATGGAGAAAAAATAAGAGGAAAAAGCAGTTTTATTTGTCCTCAAATAAAACAGCAAATATTTGTATCTCCTATTTTGCACCTCTATAAATATTAGGAATAAATATTGCATAAATATACCCATCTCCATGCTTGGGTGTCACATTCAGTTTTTTTGCATGTGTA
>NW_015151197.1:36597-80764 GCF_000732505.1 Cyprinodon variegatus
ATATATATATATATATATATATATATATATATATATATATATATATATATATATATATATATATATCTTTTTTCATATATTTCAATATTTTAAAGTTACCCAGATCTGCTCTAATATATTCTGGCTTAAAAAAATGCTAAGCTAAAGTCTAGACTAGCAGTCAGCGGTTCATCTCATTTCTATATCTTAGAAATAAACAACAGCACCAAGCTTATTAAAACACATATATTCACCGCTGGCAGCTTCACATAGTTTACACACATCAGTCACTGGATGACTCTCCATCAGACTTGGAAGTTTAGGGGATTTTCTTTTATTTTTATGTATCAGGTTACCACAATCCTTTACGGACGCCAAAATAACATTTCATTCTTTATACCTCTGCTTGTTTAGCACTCAATGTAGATTTTTCTTAACATCCCATTATGTTATAAATCAATAAAACAATGCATTAGAAACTTGCTTGTCTATTTATTTTCCATTTTCAGAAATTGCAGCTTGGAAACATGGATTTAAACTGCAACATTCAGAGGAATCAATCAGACATAATCATCATTCTGGTGGCCTTTGCTGAATAAGGTTTCCCTTTCCAGGTGAGCCAGTGAAGGCCTGAGCTCCAGCCGACGGAGTCCGCAGAAGAGCGCCACTCCCCATTAAGGGCTGCAGAGCCGCAGCCACTGTACCACCAGCCACTGCCGTGCTTGCTGGTGCACTTATTAAAAGCAATGTCACCATAAATGCATGGGTAGCAGTTGTCATTGTCACGGTCGTAGGTGCTGAAGCCTGAGCCGTTTTGGTCATGCAGAGCGTCGCCTTTGCAAAGAGACAAAAACTGTCAGTTGCTAAGAAATGTAAAGTGAGAAATAGTTTATGAAAACCCAAATTAATGGCGTAACTTTTGCAAAAGAAAGTAGCCTTTTGTTAACCGTAAGTTAGGACAATATGGAAGGTTACCTGCATTTCCGCTGTATGTCCCAACATGCAGTTGATAAGCTGTTCTCTCATCTCCTAGTTTAAAGTCACGGTACTCTGCAAAAGCAAATCCACCCTCGTGGTCCCACAATTCCACTCTCAAAGTCCACCTTTTTGTCATGTCCTTAGTCAGAAGATGGATGTTCTCTAGCCCGAGCCAGTGGTCGACTGTGGGATCAGAGGAACATGCAAACATCAAAATTTCTCCCTAATGTCTTTAACAATAAGCTATTAGCAGGAGTACCCACTCAGTTGACATTTAAATCAGTCAGATACAAATGGATGGAACTTCCTTTCACAAAAATACTTCAAGCAAAATGTTATGAAAAAAAAAATCACTTACATTTCAAAGATCCAAACCCAAATCTATATTTAGCCCATCCTTTATTGAAAGACACCGCTCTCCCGCTTCGTCTTTGGATAACTATCCAGCCATCAGCCGGACGCATCTCACAATAAACCTGAAAAGGAGGTTCAGAAATAGAGACTGGAAAAGACTGCTTTGTTTTTGTTTTTTTGTTCTAAAGGTAGAAACAAATTTTTTTAGTGTTTAAAATACAAAATAAACATTTTGGCAGTATGGTTTGCAAAAGCATTTATCACATTACAACCAAATCACTAAGTCTGATTAAATTGAGTGTTCTGTAACAGACTGAGTAAAAATAATGGAAAATGGATGAACGGTGCATGGGTTTGCAAAGAACCCTTTTATCCTAAAACATTGAGGGGCAACTGAAAGACCTACATTGCAACACATGGGTGTCACTGCAAAAGGGGCAAGCTTGGGAGGTAAAACATTAGTCTCTAGAAAAGTCTCCCAAGAGGAAAAGGATTTTTTGAAGGAAAGTTACAAAGAGCCTCATCTTTGGTCAATTTAAAGTCTAATAAAAAAACCCTGTAGCTGGAAAAGACCACTGACCACTACGAGTTTTGCATTCATGCACAAAACCTTAAAACAAAGAGAAACCCTTCAGCAGAAAAAAAAACATTTTTTAAATCCTTCCATCTGTTTTCTCTCATCTCAGATTTGTTCTGCACCCTGTGTTTTCTCAAAGGATTCCAGTAAAATACATTAATGAATGCGGTTTTAACATTTTTATGGGTTAAGTGTTATTTTGCAAGCTACTACATACAGAAACCTATTATCATTATCCTACATGATAAACAGAACTAATTTGAGGAGAACCTTGAATAACCAAACTCCCAGAAGGTGGATTTTGTATTTTGATAGCAAATATAAGAAAATAATCATATATCTTTGGTATTTTATAGAAAGGAAATTTTGTTTAAGCTTTGAAAATAGCTGAAATTTTTCTCTAGATTAAGTTATACATTACTTTTTTGCCGGCAATTGGATTGAGAATTATTTTTAATAGATTCATGGTTTTGTTTAAGAATAGCAAATCAGGCGTTTGGTACCTTGATCCTAGCATTGGTTCCTGCAGGCTGAATTTCATAAACTCCACAAGGTGAATATGGCTTCTGGATCCTAATCTGTGTGCAGTCTTTCCCACCCAAGAGTTGCAGCAAAAAGTAAAACAAAAAAATTATTATATTAAGTAAAATCTTTAAACTTTATATTGATAAGAATAAACAGATGCAAATTACCTTCAGGAAAACGCCATTTCAGCTTTTTTAGGAGTTTAAACAAAAACAGTTTATGTTAAATATGGTCTTTAAGAATTAATAGTGTTAACAGCAAAGTATGATAAAAAAAAAGTGGCTAAATATTTACCTGTGTTTGGACTGAACCGCTCAACTGAAGACTCAGTATGAATCCACTACAGAGAAGCAGACTTCTCATTATGTCCTAAATAAATTAAATTTGAATTTAAAAAGAAGCAATAACACATAGACATATCAATGGTTAACATTCTCTGTCTTCGAATACGAACCTGTTTCCTGGGAAACTTTTAAAACCAAGCTCAGAAGAGCAGAGGCGCTTTTAAAAAAAATCCTAGCTAAACTGTACTCCACTTCCCACTTATTTATGTCACAGTTTGCCGTCAGGGACGATAAGAGCAGCTTGATAACAACCCAGTAGCAGGAAAGCAACATTCTAGGACAAAGCCACACAACCCAAACAATGGCGTGTTGTAGAAGGCCGATATACTTTATCATGGCACAAAGGTATCAAGATCACTCAGTTCATTTTATGCCGAAAATATACTTAAAGGAACAATTGTCAAAACTCTCTGTGATTCAAGACATTGATCAGGTTTTTAAGAAACAACATTTGGATGCTTTTCTATAATATCTCTCTCTTGTTTTGGTTGTCTAAACCAAATCCATGTATGGGTGTCAAAATATCCTCAGAAAAAACATGTGAAAATCTATTTTCCTTTCAATTAAAGCCTGTTTTTAAAGAAACTGGTTTAAAGCTTGGTTGAAAAGCAATGCTTTTATTTATTTATCTAAAAAAAGATAAATTTTACTAGTATTTTCAGATGCATAGTGACCGAAGTGGGGATGTTTTTCATTAAATGAGGGGTAGCAGCCATGTTGTCCATGTGTATGTAAGCCTCCTGCCAGTTTGTTCAATATGTTAAAGGGGTTAGTTAAGTTATATGTGGATACAAAAAAGACACAATTAATCTATCATTATAAAACATGGTTATGTGTCCCAATCCAACACTGGTATTGGATACCGGTCCGATATAAGCCTGATACTAATATCAGGTTATGCTGACCTGGACTTAAAATCACCGATATTTGCATGCTTATATAAACATTAAAGCTTCTATAAACCATTTCTTGATAATAAATGTTGTTCTGATACCTGTTGTTGTCGACTATTGTTCTTTGTTTCAGTAAAATCACTTGATCAAACCTTTTATAGTAACATTAAACACTTACAAAAGCGTTAAAAATCTATGTATGATTAATGCCTATATCTTATAGGGACAATATCTGTAATGGTTGCTCTCAAAGGTGCAATATTGGTGTAGCATTGTAAATTAAAAAGTTGTAATATGATGTCCCCAATTTGAGTCTTCTCCATCTTGGAATCAAATTTCATTTAATTTTATCTTGCATTTTGTTTCATTATTTCCATACCTCCATGGTAGGTTCCACCTGGCTAGAATGTAGTAAGCTATTTCCTTGTTTACTCTTTGTATGCATAAGAAATTATATACCAGCAGGACACGGTAATCTTGTATGCAACCACAGTGATCTTCTGACATAGACATTTTTTTAATCACGTGACTATGCACCTTTAAGAGTTTTCTGCAAGAAACTCGAAGGTGATAAGGCTTTTATTAAACTATATACCGGTATATGAAAATTATTTAAAAATAAATAAATAAATAAAACTGATAATTACTCACTAACAAGATTAGAGAGTAAGATAAAGAAATGTGGCATGGTTTACAAGTGACAATTTTTATATGCTTTAGTTGCGTCAACATGAAATTGGTGTTATGAAAACTAGAAAGGTATGGTCTAGTTTTAAATCTAGCCAATACTTCTATTTTGTCAAGACTTAAAAGTTAAAACAAACTTTTTAAGAACCATCAGTAAATCCAGTTGCACCCACATTTTGATAATCAGTTTTACGGCTAAAAATCTTGACATTATCCAAGCACTAGATGGCCCTCGTGCTCACTGGTTTAACATCTTAATAACTGTCAGGCAGGTCCTGAAAGGCAAAGTGCGTCATCTGTATGGGAAAACTACTTAGAGGCTGTGGACTGAATATTGAACTACCAGTTAAATAGTAAAGATATCTGGCAATAGTTAGAATTTTTCTTCGTTGAATTTTAATTTCCTTTATTTTGTCATATTTTCAGATTTTGACGACCTTAATTTGAAAATATTCATTCAATAAGCTTTAATGGATAAAAATATTCCCCACCCTTCACCCATGCCTGCCAGTCTGCTGCTCCAAAATGCTAAAGCTACGTTCACACCAAATGCAATTTGAGCAGCTAAAGCAGACAATTTAAATGCAAATTATATGGTTGGTATATATCAAGGCGTATCAACAGGTCCTGCAGCGCGTCTCGAGGATCAGGAGCAGGGCATCTTGATGCACCTGAGCAGCAATAACAGGGTAAAACTCTACTAGGTTTACATAAAAGGTAAGGAGAATATTTTTGTTTCACATACAAAGAAACGTGATCCTATGATCACTTCACTGAAACAGCTTATTAATGCCTAAATTAACTAAAAATGTCAAGCTATGCCAACAAAGTATGCTCGCTTTTATTTTTCCTAGTGTTTGCAGTTTGTAACGCATACCAGAAAAATGCTAACATCATTTTCCAGCAGCCACTAACAGTAGGGGAAAAACCCAAAGAGGCTGGCCAGCGTGATGCAGCTGCTGCTGGTGATTTCCAGTAATAGCTAGCCACTGGGCACCAAAGGGCCCCCCCGGGACCAATTGCGCTGCCCTCAGCATCTTCTGAAAACAGTAGGCTGAGTTTGAAATTTTATATTATTCTGTTCTGTTCATCTGTTGCTCTTTCATTTTTTAAACATTTATGGAGCATTTCATAATAGTAATCATATAAGTCATTTAAGCATTATAGAGATTTCAAAATGGCAACATCTTAAAGAAATTACAAATTAGAACAACTAATAAAAATGTGTTTATTATGTATGTAGTTTAAATGAACGCTGACCCCTCTGGTTCGTTGGTCAGTACTGGTAGCCGTTCCAATGACTCAGTACCCATGAAGTAGCCCTCAGCCTTAAAAAGGTTGGTGACCCCTGCCCTAGATAGTGCTCTATATAGTGGTTACATCATTTTATGAGAATGTCCAGTGCATGGAAAAGTAGTGGACTCAAAATCCCCCACAGTGCACCTTGAAAAGTAGTAATCATCCCAGAATGCTTTGCAAGAGCGCTCCTCGCAAATCATCATGGGTGTTGTTATGGCGGCATGAGAAAACAAAGATGACCGAGTGAAAGTAGTGATCATCTGCTCGAACGGTCAGTTAACTGAGTTCACTATAAAGTCCACTATATAGTTCCTGCTCTATATAGCTATTGAGGGGTTAGGGTGAATGTTCAGACACAGCCCCTGGTCCACAGAGGATACTCAAACTCAAAAACTATGGGTCATTTTGAATACCTCAAATCCGGAAATGGACATCTAATATATGGAGGAAATGCCTCTGTGGTCGCCACAATAAATCCTATCTGCTGGCAGTTAGAGCTTAGACACAAAACATTGATTATTTGTGCTAGTAACTGGCTGAACTATATGGAAGCAAATCGTTGCCATATTTCAAATGAAAAAGCATTTCCAGAAATGCTTTTTCATTTGAAGAATCTGGCTGCATTGTTTGACTCATAAATAAAATTAGTATTTGAGATTTATTTTTCAAATGTACCCCAGCAAATACATACCAAAATTCAATTTAAAATGTAAAATTCGAAAATGAAAAAGCATTTCCAGAAATACTTTTTCAGTTTAAGAATGTGGCCGCATTATTTGACTCATAAATGACTAATACTAATTTTATTCATTCCTCAATGTTAAATGTGTCATTGCACTAAAGACTGAACTGTGAATAGCACTTGATAAGCAATGCTTTATGCAGATCACAGTGTCATAGTTCTGTCAGTATAAAAAAATGAACTTTTATATGACTTGTTGCTATATGAATTTTTGTACCATATTTCGTGGAAGGAACTGTCCTATAATTAATGTTCATCTACTGTTCATCCTTCTACAGAAGTAGATTTTCAAATAAATTGCATAAAATATCAGTGGTTTCTAAAAGAAAAAAGCCAAAATATCGTAACTTTCCTATGACTGAATAACCTAGATAGTTTGATTAAATATATAAATATATCTTTGGTTAGGATGTGGTTTAGATTTGGTTAGACTGATTTATTCAATAATTTAGGTGAAAAACCGGTTTTACAATGAAAAAGGCTGGTGTATTTTGTAGATATATGGTTTTTCGATTAAAATGCAATTAATTCCGATTGATTAATCACAGATCATGTAATTAATCAAATATTTAATTGTGTCCCACCAGTGCTAATTGAAAGATTTCACTCTGTGTGATAAACCTATATGAGTTAAAATTCATTTTTTACTTCATTACTTCATTCATGACAGGAGAGCTTTTTCAGAACATTTTAATTGTGATCTTGAAAGCTAACTCCCTAAATGTTTTGGTGTTTTTTTTTATTGGTATTGTGTATTTTTTCTGTTTTATTCTTTCCATTGCTTGTGTTCATTTGGATCATTTCCATTTAATACATAATTTTTTATCAACATATGCCACAACACATCAAAAACAACTCCTCAAACTATTTATTTTAGCCATTTTGCTTTGTTTGCTTTGTTTCTATGATATGTTTGTTTTTAAAACAAATACAAATTATAGTATTGCCCAAACTAAGCAGAGATGTAAAATCTAACCCGCAGGAATCAATCAGACTTGATCATCATTCTGGAGGCCTTTGCGGAATAAGGTTTCCCTTTCCAGGTGAGCCAGTGAATGCCTGAGCTCCAGCCGATGGGGTCGTCAGAAGAGTGCCAATCCCCATTGAGGGCTGCAGAGCCACAGCCACTGTACCACCAGCCACTGCCATGGCTCTCTGTGCACTCGTCAAAAGCAATGTCACCATAGATGCATGGGCGGCAGTTGTCATTGTCACGGTCGTAGGTGCTGAAGCCTGAACCGTTTTGGTCACGCAGGGCATCACCTTTGCAAAGAGACAAAAACTGTTAATCAAGTATCAAATAATAAGGCGCAAATCTTTATGTACGTTTTTATATATACAGTTCTATATTTAAAGATATAAAATGTCTTTTGCAAAAGTTTTTATTACTGGACATGTGCTGTAAGCCTAATATAAGACTATCCTGATCGGCTGATAGAGAGTTTACTAGGAGGCTTCCCTAACAACAAAGAATGAGGCCCTGGTTAAAGAGGAGGAGGGTAAAACCTGCAAGCTGCCCTAACAGTCAATTATAGTGTTGGTTATTTTTTATGGATACTGTCTTGATTACCTTTGATAAAATTTAAGTTTAATAGAGGGTAAGCTGTAGCCTTTCTAATTTCTAAGGAATTACTCACCATAAGATATATTTCTGCAACAGATGTTAAGCTAAATATTCTCTAGTTTTAAAATCAACAACATGCACAGTGTTGTTTAAAAAAAGGATTGACTTTACCTGCATCTCCACTGTATTTGCCAACACGCAGCTGATAAGCTGTTCTCTCATCTCCAAGTTTAAAGTTACGGTACTCTGCAAAAGCATGTTGATCGTTATGGTCCAGCAGGTCCACCCTCAAAGTCCACTTTTTAGATGGATCCTTGGTAAGAAGATGGACGCTTTCCAGACCGAGCCAATGATCCTCTGAGGGATCAGAGAAGCACATGAGGAAAAACATGAAGATCTCTTTTTGGATAAACAGACAGGATACCAGATGGAACTGCTTGATTTCCTTTTAACTGAACTCCACAACTCAGAATTCATTTGATTTGTTGCTTTTTTGATTTTATCTTTTAGGGATTACATGATCATTAAAAACTTCATACAGAACAACATAATGAGTCAGTTTATTTACCATCTAGGTTTCCAAATCCTGTTTTATAATCAGCCCATCCTCTCTCAAAATTCTCCTTCCCTCCAGTTCGTCTCTGGATCACGATCCAGCCTTCATCTCCGTGGATTTCACAGTACACCTGAGCAGGTCGTCCAAGAAACAAAGCAAAACAGCATTTTTTAGCTACAGGTGTAAGTTGCAATTTGGGGCAAAATTTGCTGCTTGGCCAAGGTCTGCACTTTCAGAGTGCTTTTCTAGATTCACATATGAATATTTCATTTGCAAAAACAGATAAAAGCCATTTTTTTTTAAAAAGAGCTTAGGCATGTGATTTACTCTGTATGGCGCTGCTAGTAAAAAGTATATATATCTATATATATATCTTTTTATTTTTTTTTATAAAAACTGAGTTATCTGTTTTTGCAAATGAACCCTTAATATTTTAATCATGATGTTGCCCTGTGCCAGGGGCGGAGCTAGATGGGGGGCCCCTTAGCCAATCATTGTCCACCCCTGTGGCCACCCCTACCACCTTTTCCCTCTAATACAGATGTTGGCAGCAATAATACTCTCAAGTGGAATATTCAAAACATTTTAACTTTTCATAAATTAACAATACTTCACACAAAAACACTGTGGTTAATTATGCACACCAATGTACTAATATTAAAGATGATAAGTTCAGAATTCATGCTCTTTTCAGAACTAGATTTTGTGTTATATGTGGTAAAGAGAAAATGATGTGTCTCTGCAAGTCATCTATGAGTCCCCAGTCCCCAGAACCTCAACCTGAAAGAATTATTTCCACTATACCTTTCATCTAGAAAGCACGGATTTTGAAATATATGCGTCTATTTGTTAGGAAAGGCTGCAGGAAAGTATAGTTAGTCTTTATTTAGTGAATATGGACGTTGTGCTCATTCATTTTCCTGTTGGAACGGTGTAGATTTTCCCTGAGGTTCTGGCGCCACCCCTCAGGGTACATTGGTTATTGCCTGCCCACCCTTATAAAAAAATTTCTGGCTATGCCGCTGCTCTGTGCAGGTTGCAAGCTAAGCTTAAAGCAATGTTAGATGGATTAAAAGAGAGCTGTCACCAGCTATGTTCATACCGTAAGGCTGGTTTGGGTCCCCTTAGGATGGATTTTAAGCACTCCACTGGTCACACCTGGGAATTGAGCCTTTATCTCTGTGCAGTCTTTTTCCCCAAATATTTACAGAGGAAGGAAAGATAAAAAGAAACTCAATCTTAACCTGAATCTTTACATTTATTTAATATATATATAAATTTTAATGCATAAACTAAACAATATTTATAACAAAGGAAATAAAGCTGCTTGCCTTCTGGAAAAGCTGTTTTCTGTGTGCACAAAAAGTAGATCTTACGTTACACTTCAAATTGTTCAAGTCTGAAGTATTTTAAGAAGAAAATCAAATCTTTACCCAAGCCTGAATGGAGCTGCTCAACAGAAGCACCACTGTGAGTCCAAAGAAGCCAAGAAAACTCTTCATTTTTTACCTGAATATAAGAGAAGGACACTTGTTATCAAAAGGAAGCGAAAAACAACAGATTTAATTCTTAATATTAAATCATATACATCATATTCATACCGTTTTGTTGGCTGAAGCTTGAATCTCTAAACCCTGAACAAAAGCAGTAGCCTTTAAACCCTGCAACCCTCCTCCTTTTTTATGATAACTCATGTTTTTGTTTTTTTCCTAGAAGTCATTTGTGATTAGCAATGACCTTCAGCCACCTCATGTCAGATTATGCTCAAAAGTGTGATAAATATGTTTTTATTACAGCTGCATTTAGGTTAAAGTATTTCTCATGTTTCCAAGACAGATAATGTTATAGAATATGGAAATATAACAGATGTCAACAAAAGAAAATCAGTTATATTTAGTCTGTTATTTCCTATTTCCACTCATTTAGTGCCATACATTATGTGCAATTGAACTAAAATAGCCAAATAAAATTATTTCTAATTAAAAAGCTCATCATTTTGGTATCTTAGCTGCTATCTCTTTATTTAATGTGAAGATACAGAAATATTAGAAAAGATTTTTCAGTTGAAACAGAAAAAGATTTGAGAACAGATTTCTAAAGCTCCTTCTGAATTTTTGGCTACTTCTCTGATCATACCACACCTCTCCATCCTTACTTTACATTTAAAAAGAGCGGTTTCCATTTTAATTTTTCAGGTGACAGCTCAAAATATTTTGGGGTTTTTCCTGTTTTATTCGTTGTTAGATTTTGTTTGTCGTTTGGTTTTATAATCCTGCTCCCTAACCTTTTTTTTACATTTTTCTCCTTAACCTTTCTGTGCTCCTTTGGTTTTATGCTGCACTTTGTTTATTAATATTATCCTACAAACACTTAAGACCATCTTAATACTGCTCTCTGATGCATCAAACATTTGATTAAAATAATCTCTCCCTGAGCTTTTTAACACATTTCTGCTATCTGACTGGTGGCCAAAAGCAGCTTGAATCCACTAAAACAAAGACTCACCTCTGAATGCAGCTCTGGATGATATATCAGGAAACATTTTAGTTCTGACTTCTTGGCCTTTTTGAACTTTGAAAAACATTGAAAAAACATTGATAAGAAAGATCTTCTCTTTTATTTTGCTCGACCGTTTAGTTTGTTTGTTTTTTGACATACAGTATGCACTAAAGCTCCAGCATCATATATATATATATATATATATATATATATATATATATAGTTGTAAAGTGACAAAAACTGCAATGCAATCTTAAGTGCTTTAATGTTTAGGGTGACCCAGTCATCTGTTAGGTTTGGCCTCGGACTGTTTAATCTGTTAAGATATCACTTGACTCATTCCCGGTGGGAAGAATGAATGACTTTAGATGATTAAACACAGGATAACAATGACCTTTATAAAATACGGTTAGACAGCGTCGTACAGTACGAAATATCTTGTTTTTATGATATAAGATAAGATTTTTTTATTTTTTTTGCTTCCTTTGTTACACTTTCATGTTTTAAATCTCTTTGCATTTCAATATTACCAATGTAGCCTAAATAGATAAGAAAGACAGTTTTCAACTTAGGGTTTTGACTATTGTCAGCTGTTCAGTCAAAAAAAATGGAAAATATAACAGCTGCTTTAGAGCAGTATTCCAGGCTTTTTTGTTCCATTGCTCTTTGCAGCCTTAATCTGTCATGAACAGCCTCTTTAAGGCCATACCTCTAAATTTATATTAATTGTTTCAAAAAGCGTATTTTTGTATTTACTATTTAGATATCGTTATTCTGGCCCTGAAACAGTGAAGCATCTATGAGCATTACCCGATCTCCACTAAGTTTGATATTTGGTGCATTTGGTACATTATTTGCTTGAAATGTTGTTACCTAATGATACCTTCTTTTGTGCAGCAGTTGATTAAATAATTTCTCTATGCAAGTTTCTCCTTAAGAATATTAAAGTATTTTTCCTGTTTTCTCTATTAAAATAGCGGAATAACCAAAACTTTAAACCAGATAGGTGTCAATCACTTGGCTTTTTATTTCTTCTTTTATTTTTTGAGTTTTAAGTAATTACATTATATACGTATTTTATTCAGACAGGTCCTATATATACGATTTATTGATTCTATTATATTATATTATTTGTTAAAGTGTTTTCATCACAGTAGCTTTTCAGGTTGAACATTCACCCCAGAATGATAGGTGTTCATTTCTACAGCTCAAATAAGAAGCAACACATAGATCCCAGCCTTTATTTTGATTTCATGACTTGAAAAATTTGGATGGATGTGTTGCCAAAGTGCAACTGACAAGAGGGATTACTCGGTTTTGAACATCATCCGGGTAGCCTTCAATGAATAAGGGGCGGGTCCTTTCCAGGTGAGCCAGTGCAGACCTGAGGCCCAACCAATGTGATCTCCAAAGGGATGCCAGTCACCGTTCAGACTGGCAGAGCCACAGCTGCTGTACCACCAGCCGCCACCCTCTGAAAAGGCACACTCTAGTTCAGCGATGTCACCGAAGATGCACGGGGAACAGCCGTCATTGTCCCGGTCGATGGTGCTGAAGCCAAAGCCATTTTGGTCGATGCCTGCATAGGCCCCACGGATGGCATCACCTTTAAAGAGAGAAGAACTATTGAGGACTTTAGCTTAAACAAAAAAACTTTCCTGTCTTTGTCAGAAATAATAAAATACACATCTATGCTGCATTTCAGAAAGAATAATGTCTTGAATAATCTTTGATATGGCTTTAAACTTTGTTTAAAATTATTTCTTGTTTTATAATTTACTAAATAAAATAAAGCATAATTAAAGTTACCTGCAGTTCCGCTGTATCTCCCAACCTGAAGTCTATAAGCCGTTGCTTCACTTCCAATTTTAAAGTTGTTGTACTCAGCATAAGCAGCGCCACCTTCATGGTCCCACAGATCCACCCTCAGAGTCCACTTTTTGTATTTTTCCTTGGTCAGAAGATGGACCTTCTCCAAACCGAGCCAGTGGTCATCTAAGGAATCAGCCCAGCAAGAGATTATAATCTCAAATCCAAACTCCATCAGTAACCAAACTTTATCTTAAACATGTGGAACATATACCTACCATCCATAGATCCAAAGCCGTATTTGTAATCTCTCCATCCCCTGTGAAAGGACAATACTCCTTCAGTTCGTCTCTGAAGCACCACCCAGCCACCGTCTGAACGCAGCTCGCAGTACACCTGAACAAGAAGTCAGGGGAACGTGGAGAATTTATGGCACCTGAGATCTTCTCCCTGACGGACGCCTCAACCGCCATGATATGTCAGATTTAGTACCTTAAAGCGAGTGCTGCCCCCAGCTGGCTGGATTACATAAACTCCACTGGATGCTAGAGGTGACTGCTTCTGAATCTCTGTACAGTCTTTTCAAAGGGTGGGGGTGGAAATGAAATTAAAGACACATTCATTTGACTTTCTACTAAAAACACAGCAAAACAAAACATTACTTACCTTCTGGTAAAGTTCTTTTCTGTTAAAAGAGCACAAAAGGAATGACTCAGCATTGCATTTCATCTTCTATAATTACAGAATCTAAGAACTGGAGTAGAGCAGATCTAATAAATGTAATTTTGCTTACTAAGAACCATCTTTTGGCATTTCCACTACAAAAACATGTAAAAAAAAATGCTTGATTAGTCTTTATATCTATTCTAAACAACCAAAAAGGGAGGAAAAAAGCAAAATATAACTTTAATAAGTTGATAGGCTTGATAAGCTTGCTCAAGATATGCATTTTGAGTCATAAAACCTTCAACTCAGTTGAATCTGATTTTTTGAACTAAGAGCTTTTGTTTGTGCACATATATATCTATATATAGATATATATGCAGTAGTCGACTTGTTAAAAAAAAAAAGAGAAGGGGAATTGTGTCCCTGGAATGACATGTCTATCATTGCCCCTGCATTTGTCCCTATAGTTAGGGACAAATGCAGAGGACAAATTTCCCACTGGGATCACTTTCATTGTCATGTTACGCCACATCTTTGATTTAATTGATTTTGTTCAGGCTATTGGTAAGCCTGCACCCTGCCAAAGGGCAATATTATTGCAATTAATGTTAATATAGTCGAAGTTTTACACATTTAGTAATCAAATGTCACAGGGGATGGTCAGGGAGGTCCATAACAGCACTGCTAGAGCTGCAGGAAATGTCTTTTAAGGACTGAGAGTTTGTTGCATGTTGTCATTATTTCTTTAATTTTTTTTACCTGAACAAAGCAGTAAGGCGCATGAAAGCATTATTCTCCTGCTATGGAAAACATCTAAACTGGAAGAGAATCATCAAAATGCCTCAGAGAGAATATATTTGGCTCTAATAAAAACAAACTTGAACTTTTAAGCCAGGATTCTATTATCAGCCACACCATAGCTAAAATTAAAATTAAGTGGCCATATAATATTCTAGGAAGATTTCATTTCAAAACCAGGATTGTAGTCAGGTAAGAGAAAGAAAAATATCTCTATTCAGACTCCAAAGATCTGGAGTGACCTCGCCAAGAATCCAGATCTTAGCTTCTCAGAATGCCTGTTGGATCATCTAAACTGAGCCTTCTGCACATTAGAGCAGGGAAATGTTACCCATATGATTAACATGCAGACAGGTTTCTACCCAAAATGCCGAAACTAACTCAAATAGTTCTTTGCTTGTTCTTACTTTAAGGCTTTGCATATGGAGTCATTTACCTTGGTTTCTTTCTCTTTTTTTTCACAACAGTAACAAACAAACAAAAAAAAAAAATCAGGCAAATTTGTTTGTTACCTTCGGTATCACTATAATATCGAATTACTTTTTCTTACCATAGCGTGGCCTGAGAAGCACAACGGAAAGACCAGTATGACCACAAGGTGGTTGAGTAAAGCCTTCATTTTGACCTAAAAAAAAAAAGTTAGCTCCAAACGCAGGCAAATAAGTTAAACAATTCTTGTGTTCCCAATTGCTTATAAGCTTAAAACTCTAATGGTATTTAATTCAAAAGATAAGAAAACACAGGTTTAAAACCTATATACTTACAAGTACAAATGTGAGCACTAATGAGCATACATACCGTGTGATGAATAAACTTCTGCACAGAAGGAGCCCCTCTTAAATGCTGGAAGCGCCACTCCCCTCTCACTTTTGAGCTTAAATCTGTCTTTCCTGTTTGGTCAGACTGAGTGAGAGTAATGTCTGAACAATAGGATAGCAGATTGTCATCTGGAATGACCTATTGGTACTGATACCAGGAGGACACCTAAGTATTTGTTTTTTTTATTTGAAGCACAAAGAAAAAATCATAAAACAACTTTTCCATTTATGTTCTCAATGCACAAAAAATATTATTGAATGATTATAAAATCTTAAGCATCTCTTGTAAGCTAAATGTTAATCGAGAGCCGGGAAAACAAATACGTATTAGTCTCTAGACTGCAACATCAAATCCATCTATTTGTTGTTGGGGTTTTTTCATTGAAACCAAAACTAAATAAAAATAAAAGAGCACTTGATTTCAATCAAGTTGTAATGTTTCTTCTCTGCTTCTCCTTGACTATTATTTGCATCTGAATATGCAGAACACATTAAAACAGCACAAGAGCTACAAATCCAAAATATTTCTATTAATCTGAAAATAAAGATTAAAATTTTATTTTAATGTGATTAAAAAATGATATCTTTAGTACTGAGTAATAGCTGAAAGAAACAAATAGAATTGGACTTTAGGTGAATAAAAGTAGCATAAAACTTAGACATTGGTGAAGCATTAATTCAGGCATTTAGGACAGACTAGCCCTATAGATTAGTTGACAAGCAGGTTCCTCTGGCTAATCCTGTATAGAAATTGCTTTAAACCCGCTAAGTAATGTTGCTTTTAGCTATGTGTTCTGTTTTAATCAGGTTATAATGAAAAGTTAATCGAAAAAAGATAGGAAACAGTATGAAATACTCAGTCATTTTCATTTGCACTGCATTCAATACCTCTTTATGAGTTATAAGCTTCAGTCCTTTGGTTAATAAACCTGAACATTTTTAGCAATTCTATTTGATTCTTGTGTCTCTTATGGTTCCCGTAACATTTCCTGAAATATTTACTCTATGTCAGTTTTAATTTCAATCATCTAAGGGGATGTTTTATTATTTTCCTTGTTAACTACTGGAATATTGTGCTCAAATACACAGTTAACAGGAAGAGTTTAAGTAGCCAGGGAATAACCGGGAAGCGAACCCAGGCCACAGCAGTGCCCTGATCCTGACCACCAGACCATCCGGGACTTGATTCAAAATTTTTAGCAGGGTTTTCAGATGATGTCTGTTAATCAACATTGTGATGTGAAGCTTTGCAATATGCTCCTCAACTAAGACGTATGTCTGTCTTCATCACACTAAAATAGACAGTTTAACCGAATGTACTGAGGTATAGTAAGAGATGATTGTGTTCTAAAAGCTTTCCTTTCACTAAATTCACATAAAATGGATTTTCCTCAAACACAGTTGATCGGCTTTGGATTCCAAGCCAAGATTTTGAATACCTTTGGCATACACTGGATGACAGGTCACTAATGCCATGGCCTACAAAAGTTGTACCAGCAAAACACCACTAAATTGTAACAATTTAAGTGACTGTCTACCCAAAAAAGTACTGTAGAAGACATATAGTAAAGACCTACAGCTCTCCACACATTTTTTTTTTACATCGTTTGACTTGTGAAAACCTACTGTAGCTCAAGAAAAGACAACTTTATCCAAACTTTATCAGATCCCAAATGCATTGTTAAACAAGTATCAGAATGTAAAAGAAAAGAATTAAAAAGATCTCATGTTACACTGATGGTTGACAGGTCATAGTACACAAGTTGTCACATTAAACAACAAAACGCCTTAGACATAAAATGGGGCAAGATCTTGAAAAATCTCAGTTGGGCTTGGAAGATGTGATCAAGTGGTATGCACAGGTTGTAATCTCATTCACCAGGAAGAGTTTACCTAGCCAGATGGTCAGGACGAAAAGCCTGATCAACAGAACGGTTGCATTATGTTTTTACAGAAATACAGTTTTAGTTTATGAAAATCAACTATCAACAAGATTAGAGATATGCATTCAACTAAGTGGGGAGGTTGTATAATACCAAATGCAGTTAAAGATTCAGTAAGATGCTTTCCCACTGAGTGGGGCTGAAACACCAGTCATGTTAGTGTAAAGTACCAAAGCTCAACATCAACCCACCAGTTGGTGAACCAATACAAATTCCCTGACCAGGAATCGAACCCGGGCCGGAGCGGTGAGAGCGCTGAATCCTGACCACTAGACAATCAGGGACTTGTTGTCAAGATTTTAGTAGGGTTTTCTGATGATCTCTGCTAATCAACATTGTGATGTAAAGCTTTGCAATATGCTCCTCAACTAAGACATATGTCTGCCTTCATCACACTAAAATAGACAATTTAACCGCATGTACTGAGGTAAAGTAAGAGATGATTGTGTTCTAAAAGCTTTCCTTTCACTAAATTCACATAAAATGGATTTTCCTTAAACACAGTTGTCCGACTTTGTATTCCAAGCCAAGATTTTGAATACCTTTGGCATACAAGGGATGACAGGTCAACAATGACATGGCCTACAAAAGTTGTATCAGCAAAGTACCACTAAATTGTATCAATTTGATTGATTGTCTTGATGGTTAAAATTGAGGTGAAAATGCAGTAAGAGCAGATTTTAAACTTTGTGCCATAAATTATCATTTGTACTTCAAAACAAACAAAATAATATGGCCGTGCAGGTAGCGCATGGTCCTCAACGTGGCTTACTCGGGTTTGACTCCGACCTGTGGTCTTTTGCCGCATTTCTCCCCCCCTCTCTCATACCCCCTTTCCTGTCAGCCTAATGTCAGAAAAACGAGCCACTAGTGCCACAAAAAATAAAATAATATAATAAAAACATCTAATATTGGTACCAATGACTTTTTGTGATTATTATTAGCTTGCATATGATTCATAGAATAAAGCCACTTATATTACTATAGGGCTGCATGGTGGTAGCCCTGTTTCAATTGCAGCAAGAAGGTTATGAGTTAAATTCCCGGCCCATGGTCTTCCTGCATGGTGTTTGCATGTTCTCCCTGTGCATGCGATGGATCTTTCCGGGTACTCGGGCTTTCTCCCACAGCCCAAATACATGGCTGTTAGTTTGATTGGCTTCTCTAAATTGTCCTTAGGTGTGAGTGTGTGTGTTAATGATTGTGTGTCTTTGTGTGTCTCTTTATTGCCCTGCGACATATTGGCGACCTGTCAAGGGTGTAAACCCGCATCTCGCCCATAGACTGCCAGGGATAGGCACTGGCACCACCGCGACCCTGACAAAGACTAAGCGAGTGAAAATGGATGGATGGATGGCTATATTACTACAAGGTTCAACAAGTCACCCGATGGGTTCCAAAACATCAACAAAAAAACACTGAAACAAGTTAAATATTGCATCAGTTGTAGAGCTCTAATGTCAAGACTGATGAAAAATATTATAAATGCCGTCTCACATTTACTGAAAAAGTCTCAATGAGGTGAGGCTAAAATTCTGTCAACAGAGAAGAAAACAATTTTAACTATTTGGAAAGTGTGCATCATCCTAGAACTAGTGTAAAATGAACAGATCAGTTCAGAAAACCAACTCCCACCAACATTCCACCAATGTGATGGCATGGTCGAACTTCGCAATTCCGCAGAGGGGTGTGGTCCAGAGTTTCTCCACAGAGATGTAAATGACTCACTACCCCTTATTACAAAGTCTTGACCTCAGCTGTCACCAACAAAGACACAACAAGCTAACAGGTTTCAAAAGAAGACAAGTTTCTATGGCTGTTTTTTTCCCTCTACTGACATTTTAGAATCTGCACTTTGACTGATGCAAATGTGTTAATTATTTCCAACACTCCTACAAACACAAAGAAAAAAGCCAAAGAAAACTGTGGGGATGCAAAAGGAATATTAATAGCTCTGCATATTAGCTAGAACTTTACAATCGGAAAAATCAGTGCATGCATTGGAAAAAGAGTCATCTTTACTAAAAAAAATTAAAAAAAACCTTGCCATCATTTGAACCCATTAAAACATAAAAATGTGTAAACAAAGTAATATTGCCAGTTAACAATTTACACATATATCACAAAAACTTTGAAAAGCTTTTATTTTTAAACATGCATGACAGACAAAACGATGGTGACAGAATGTCTACACAAACATATGATGTTACAGTCTCTGTTTGAAATAACAGTAACAGCTAAAGTAGAAATAGGGATTTACAATGCATGTGGTAAATACATTGAAAGTGGAGGCACTATAAGGGAGAATGTTTAGAAAACATTTACTCATCTTGAAACCCAGAAGTACAGGATGTACCGAGAATGTACAACTGAAGCCAGATTTTTTTACTTTTTTTTTTCATTGCAAAGCCTGTAAGCAGTTTGGGGACGTACAGATGATGATGATATGACTGTTACATTGACCTTACTTTTTTTGAGTCAACTCCTTAGTTATGATTGTTGTCATTGTTACATAAGTAGGAAAAATGGGGAACCTTCCAAGCCAAAAAGCACTAAACTCAATTAGAAATATAATGGTGGATGTGTCATGTTGTTGTGGTATTTACCAACAGAAATGACTGTTTGACTTCACAAAATTGAGAGTGTCATAAGTAGAGAGAGGAAAATTTTGTGAGCATAATCAGGCAACATCTGAAGGATATTGCCAGCAAGTTAAAGCTTCAGCACAAATCAGTCTTCAAAACAGAAAATAATAAGATTATTGACCGTTTGGGAGACCAGTTGTACTGCTCAATCGGTTTCAGAGTGGCTTAAAGACAAAAAAGTCAATTTGTAGAAGTGGCTTCTGATTTTAAACAGATCTTAAACTGTTCTAAGTCGTACTCCATTATTTAACAAAACAAATGATCTTACAAAAAAACTGATCTAAAACAGGAAAAGTTTAGTTTCAACTTGAGATGTTATTAGAGAAAAAGTTGTCTTTTGTGCAATTTATGTAAGCCCCTGGTTTGAATTTTGCATGGGTCTTTGCTTCTATCTCACATACACTTTATCATCATCCTCGTGGCTTTGGCTGAATAAGGGGCGGGCCCTTTCCATGTGAGCCAGTGCAGACCTGAGGCCCAGCCAATGTGATTTCCAGAAGGATGCCAATCACCGTTCAGACTGGCCGAGCCACACCTGCTGTACCACCAACCACCACCCTCTGAGAGGGAACACTTTGATTCGGCGATGTCACCGAAGATGCACGGGGAGCAGCCGTCATTGTCGCGGTCGATGGTGCTGAAGCCGAAGCCATTTTGGTCGATGCCCTCATAGGCCCCACGGATGGCGTCACCTTTCGGGTAGACAGAAGTTTGTCAAAATTAAAGTTTTAAAAATTGCACAAAAATAAGGATAGGAAGCTTATTTTCTCAACATCACTTTGAAGCATCACAGTAATTAGTAACAATGCATCCTACAAGAGAGGTCTGTTGCAAGTCCTGCTGATAACCTCCCTCTATAAATTTGAAAATGCTTTCTCTGTCTTCCTTCTTTATGCCATTCTGACAAAGTCTTTTGGTATTGGTCATGGTGTCCAGAGCCTGGTCTGTGGCTAGCATATAACCAATGGAAAAATACAATGTGATGTTATTCATGAGTTAACGTGCGCCCCAGTTAACAATAATAATAATAATAGTCTAGGCTAGCCTCCCCTTAGTGGCATTCCAGAAAGTTCACTTATTGTTTGTTTAACTACTTAACAGCATTTGTTTAGCCCAGCAAGAAAAACTAGACATTCGTTGGTTATGGTATAAATGTTTCTTTTACAATCTTCCATCTGATGGAAAGCCAATCTTAACTAATAAGTGGAGCTTTAATTTTAACTTCAGTTGTTAGAGCATACGGCTTGGAATCCTGAGGCTGTGATTTCGAAACTCACTCCCACAGACTGCCACTTAGGGTCCCTGAGCAAGACCCTTAACCCCACACTGCTCCCCAGATGCCGCAAATGGCAGCCCACTGCTTCCCAAGGGGAGGGGTTAAATGCAGAGAGTGAATTTCGGTGCGCTGCACTTGTGAGAGTGTAATAACAATGAAACGCTGGGGGAAAAAAAGATAAGTTAACCTTATTGATAGGGCATGATGAAACAGAATTACTTCTTGGTAGCTTAGCTCCATTAACATGGAGGTCTTAGTAGATTTAAGGCTCCCCTTTGGGTACTCCTGCTTTCTCCTTCTATCTAAAAACATGACCACTAGGTTAATTGATTTCTTTGAATTTGAAATGGTGAGTTAAGCCGGGCAAACACGTGCAATTTTTTGCCCTTTTCAGGCCAATTTTCCAGTCATGCAAGAATTTTTCAGTTGGTGTCGTGTAGTGTGCAGGGGGTAAGGAGGGGCTATCAGCCTCTCACGACTACCTCCCAATCAGGAATCATGAGGTCGGGAGAAAATCAAACATATTTGAAAGTCAGTTGGTCGTCATGGGCAAATCACTAAGTGGGCATGTGCAAACAAGGACTCTACTTCTTCCTCTGATGAAAACACAGAAGCATGGCGGGGGTGCGGGTGAAATGGAGTCCTTTATGCAAAATTGATAGATCCTAGTAGCCAGGTTTGCTCAGCCATGTCTTTGTCCAAATACGTTGTCAGCTTTTCTTTTTAGGGCTTTCAGCACAAAATTGCACAAATTGCCAAGGCAGCTCGTTTCACTCTAGTGAGCTTCATTATCCTCTTCTACTGGTTTGGCTCCCGGATAGACGAGTCCGAGTAGCGACATCAGAATGTCGGGCCGCACAGTGTGAGTGAGCTGTGAACTTTTAAACCCTGCGATTTCGCGGTACGGTTTGAGCTGCAGCTGGAGGGGTTCCTGTACTGGAAGTTTAAAATGTTTGATAATTTCATCCAAGAACGCATGGATATTGATAAAACCATACTAGACAAAATAGATCTACTGGTAGTTCAGTGGGAAAGAAAAAAATCTCCTAAACACTAAAAATGCTCACATACCTGCATTTCCACTGTATTTCCCAACATGGAGTTTAAAAGCTGTTTTTTCATTTCCCAGTCTGAAGTCCTTGTATTCAGCAACAGCAGTGCCACCTTCATGATCCCACAGATCCACTCTCAAGATCCAGTTCTTTGATTTTTTCTTCGTCAGTGCAAAGACCTTCTTGAGACCCAGCCAGTGATCACCTGAGGAGTCAGCACAGAGACCCATGCATTTTATTTCATTGTTTTTTTTTTCCTCTGCAGCATTTATGTACCTTGGATTTATTTCTACATTTGGTTTCGAGTCATTTCACAATAGGGGAAAAAGTTCCTCAAAGACAAGATTTAGTCTACATACCTGTTTGGTTTCCAAATCCATTTTTATATGCGGCCCATTTTTTATTGAAGGAAACAGAGCCTCCAGTTCGCCTCTGAAACACCGTCCAGCCTCCATCTGAATTCATCTCACAGTACACCTGAACAGCAAATACACAAATAAAGAGGCTTTCAAGTTCTACGCCACAATTAAAATGCAATTTTCTTTTACAATTAAAAAATATCATAAAATAATACTTTTTGAAAAATGTTTTAATCACACTTCTTATTTTTTAATGCCTGGTTCATTTCAGGCCAACATGTGGTTTCCTTGTAGTGCTGCAGATATTTAATCATCCTAAGCAGGTTCCACTAAATGAGGTTCACCTCTGGCTTAAACACAGTCCTGCCTTTATGTCTACTTTTAAACTGTGTCTATAATTAAAATTATCTGAAAAAAAACAAAGCCAAACAGATAGTTCTTAGTTCTTACATTTATTAATAAGGCATTTATAAATAAAGTCTTAGGCATCCACTCAGTTAAGTGATAATTAGAAAAAGCTTTGATCAGTAACCTTGAAGCTGCTTTTAAATCCTGCAGGCGTGATTTGATAAACTCCACTGGTGGCCCTTGGAGAACGAGTCTTAATCTGTGAGCAGTCTGTACCTAAAGTCAGCAAAATTAAAGATAAGGTGCCCACAATAATACGTTTCAATTCTTTGTTATAGTTATCTATGGGGTAGCAGATGTAAAAATGTATCATCCCCATGACATTTTTGTTATTTAGTGCACTGTCTGTGCTTCAACTACTTTTCTCACTCACATTAAATGGCAAATGTAATATAAATCCATATCTATTATTATAAATACTAAATAAATAAATGCTGCTTATGTGGAATATATTTCTGAATCCTATATATAGATAAATATTATTTATATCTAAATAGTATTTTATATTCCCAAAAAGTAAAAAAAAAACATTCACTGGACTTTGGTTCCAAATTTTATATGTATAAAAACATATATATACATGATATGAAATATGTGAAAATATACATTTAAAAATACAGTTTTAAAAACATCAAAAAGACTAAGCTAAACCCTCTTGTTTGCATTCCTGAGATGTTGGCTGTATCGAATTAAGCCAGCTTTTGTCCCTAGCTCCTCCTCCTTACATGAGTTCAACACTAAGAGCTCTATTGTACGTAGGAAAGGAACGCCTGAATCGTAATTACATGGTTGTTTCCCGTCAAATCTGGAACAACAGCCTTCCGAAAAAGAACTTTAAAAAAAGCACTTTACGCAAATGAAAAGATCCGCTTAATCTCTTATTACGCAAGTATAAACACATAGAAGTGTGTCTCACACACAGTACACAGAAATTTTTTTTATTATTTTCCAAGAGGTAATGCCTATGCATCATGTCATACAAAGGATTATATAATTAACTATGAGACTTAAGATAAAAGACATAGATTTATATTTAAAATTAGATTTAATTTATATATTTTTTTAGATTAAAGGTTTAAGATATGCATTTGAGATTGAAAACATACATTTGTATTTAGATTAACATTTAGATATTGATTTAATATTTAGATCTAAATCTAAGATTCAGGTATAAGTATAACATCTAGATATAGGATGTATAAACAGATTTCATGTATCCATAGATGAAATCTGTATTAAATATTTAGAGATTTAACATCTATAGTTAGCATTTGCCATTGAAAATGAGAAAACAACACTGAACGTACAGAAACTGCTGTAAATAACAAAAATGTGCATGTATTATTTTAACCACATTTTTACATTTAGTACCCCAAAGTTAGCAGTCATTATTGGCAGATGTTTACCTTGAGATTTAGCAGCTTTCTTCTTTTGCTAAGAACATAAAAAGAAAAGTGTTTTAATTACATGACTTGATTAAAGTAGACTTCTTCCCGGCAGACAAACCTGAGTCATAGTTACCTCGGCTTGGACTGAACAGCTCATCAGAAGTGTGAATATGAGCACACCATAGCAAGGCAGACTCCTCATTTTGACCTGCAGAATAAAATTAGAAGCTGTTGAACATCTTATTATCTTAAAGAAACAGAAGAACTTGGAATTGGTTTCTAAAGCTGGACCATGTGTAAGCATTTATAAATGGCTCCAATCAAACATCACAGCGGTTCCTAGTATAATACGTACCTGCATGTTGGTTGAACCTTGCACCCCAGCTCAAACAGCACAACAGATGCAGCCCTTTTATACAACTGACTAAACTGCCACACCTCCTTCCCGGTTTCCATGAACGCACTCCTTTCTTTTTTTTTTTTTCCTCAGGTCATAATTAGTGGTAAAAAGCAGCAGCAGACAGGCATTGGCTCTGACAGCTGGGCTGAAAGAAAACATATCCTCCGCCCCCTAAAATGGGGCACACATACTTTCAACAAGGGAATGTCAGTTTTACTGCCTGGAAACACCCCCAGTTAGTTTCTTCCCTTCTCCTTTAAGTAAACATGTGAAAGTTATCAGTCACAGGGGTTTCTATGAGAGTCGTTCAGAAAGCCTGGATCAATGCTAGGAATTGGACAGTTTTTCTTGACAACCAGGACTTTTTATCTGAAATCCCTCCTTTGCTTTTGCTTGAGTGTGTGTATGTGAACTGTGAGCACCCATAGGTCTGTGTGTTGTTTGGCTGTTCTTCCTTACAACTGGCCTTTAGCTGTGAAAGTTGTCACACTGGCTGCACCATTAAAGTGTCAGTCTCCTACACTTTAAGCAAAAACTACGTATTCAAAGTTTTAATTATTGTATCCATGTTACAGATATAGATCATTTTAATTCCATTATGTTTTACTGTCTTAAGATATAATAAAAGAGAACAACTTTGTTTGCTTCCTCAGTAAACAGCAATGGGACAGCCATTTCCTCTATAAAAGAAGGAAGAGGAAAGGTTTAATTTAAAAGTGGGCTTTTAGATTCATGTTTTTGATCAAACAGATTGGATTAGCAGATTCTACAGCTTTAGGATAATAATAATTCTCGATCCTTAAATGATCATAGGGACTCTGCCAATCATGCAGGATAAGTTTCGCCCTGAGCAGTTTCCTTATGACCCTTTCACTTCCCCTTTTCCTCCGACTTTCTGACTTGACTCATCACTTTCTTTTAATACTTTATTCTTTAGTCAAGGGCCTCTAATAAAGGTTTGGGAAGCAAGGACTGAGCTCACCTCACCTAGAGGGTAACCCGAAGAAATGAGAGAGAAAATGCAAACTTCATGCAGAGGATTTGAATCTCATGCTAGGTGGGCATGTTATTATTGTAAATCCATTATACTTGTATAATAAATGTTAATACATTCAACAATCTGAGGAGCAGAGGGGATTCCTGACAGTGTATTAGCCAGGGGATCTCTAATTATTTGTTGGTTTTTTTATTATTTATTCACATTGTTAGTGGTTGAGGCAGTGGTGGGTTTAAGAAATATGGGGACCAAGGTGAAGGCAGGCATGGGGCCCTTTAAACAGGAAGACAACTCATAACAACATTATACCTATATAGACATTTTAACAGAATGCACGTGGTTTATTAATTTACTTTTTGTCCCCTTTCCTTTCTTCTTTTTCTCTCCCTTTTGCTCAATCTTTGTTTTTCCATCCTTTTTTCGTTCTCTTTTTCTTGTACTCTTACACTCATTTAACTCTCATCTTTTTCTTTTTCGTCTTCTTGTCTTTTTCTTGTTTTCTCCCTCTTCATGCTTTTTTTTTTTTTATCCCTTTTTGTCATAGTCTTTATACTTTCTCCCTTTTGTCCCTTTAATTGTTTTTTGCCTCAACAAATCTACAGTATCAAAGAAGAGATTCATGTGTACAGACTAAAGAACCCCAAAAGCTTGAAGTTTTCCTGGAAATTCAATACAAAAAAACAAAATTTCTTAAATGATTTAATTCTCATCTACTGTGAAAAAAAATTCAAAGCTTCTGGTGCTTCAAAATGAACCATAACATTTCCAGTCTTCAATTGCACAAAGAAATGAAATGAAAGAAAAAGGCCTACTTATCATTGTAGCAGTATCACGTATCACTGTTAGCAGTCAAGAAGCTAGTCACTTTTGATAGCTTTAAGAGCATGTGTCTGCAATAATAATCTAAATAATAATTATTACTGTATTAACTATGCTGGTATGAGGACTTTTGTTGGGCACTCAGGAACTTTTGAGACTCTGTAACCGGCTAGTTTTGCCTAACAGTAACTCCGTCCATGGATATATAATGTAATAAACTCTGGTTGTTTTGATTGGTTGTGTCAGAATTCCTTCACAGTTAAAAGAAAAATGTCTAATTCCACTTTTTCTGTCAGAAGATTCTTCAGGAAGATGTGATGGCAAGGCAGCATGCTAGGAGCATGCATTCAGAAAGTAAAGCATAAGCTGGAGTGAAGAGATCAGGGACAACATACTCAATTGATCTATATTTATTGCATAGATCTGCACAATAAGAATCATCTGATAGTCAGTTTATGCAGCCTTAAGTCATTGATTCATCTGAACATAAAAACAAACACATGTTTAGATCAAAACCAGCTCTCAAATGCTTTTTTATTTATTTATGCTAAATGACACCCGATCAAGCGATGGATTAAAAATGGAAATTCAGGCAAAATGTTGGATAGAAACTACTTAATCTTCTAATATTGGATTATCTCAAAATCAATAAAAATATATTGATACTGATTGTCATCTATGAATTAAAAGACAACAGACAAAAATAGATGCTAATTTCAACAGCTGCACTAGAGACCATGACATGTTAAATCTATGAAATAAACTTTACAGGCAAATTTTTTCCCAACAAATATCTCCTCTTATTCAGATTATGGAGATAAAACAAAATAAAATGCACAAGAAGTTGTGCGTCATTATAACACACTGGTTTCCATTTCAGTATAACCACATAATTACAGCCTATCACTGCATTTGACTCCATCCATTCAGAGAAAACAATAGTGAAAGGCTCAGTTGCCTCTAACTTAATGCAGACAGGATGGAGGTTAGAAAAACAGCTTTTCATTTGGATAAACACTTAATAGACTCAATGAAAATAATGACTAAAGAGTACTGTAGGAACTGTAGGAGGTGATAGATCTAAATCTGAGAACAGTATTTGTGGTTTAAATGATGGAAAATTGATGGTCCTAAATAATCTAAACAATGTAGATCCCCAAGGCCTACCCAGTAAGTTTAAGCATTTCTTGGTTTTTAATATCTTCTTATACTTTCTTTTCATCTCAATGTTCAGTTTTTTCTGTAGGTCATTGCTTAGATGAGTGGGAGGTGTAGACAGAAACATTCCAGGCTCCTAGAGTCATCTGTTTAAGAAACGATCCTTATTAGAACAGAAAGGGGAAAAGGGAAATGCCTTGAACATGACCGTGATTGGCTAAAATAAAACCAAACAAAAGTCTCTGAAAAATGCTCTGTTAAGAATGACCTGCATTTCCATGAATCCTTTTAACAGAAGGAGGCTCAGGATAACAATATGTTTTTAAATTTGATTTCTTGTGTTCGCTTTTGGCTTCTGAAGTTTATTTGCAGGGCTGTAGTTTACGCCAAGGGAGAGGAAAACTAAAGTTAAAACAAAAACGTCTGCTTTGTGGTGACAATGGATCTTTTTAGCTGTTATCTTTTATTCATACCACATGCTCAGATGGAGAAATAAGTTCCTATATATCAGCATTAGAGCAAAGAATGACTGAGCAGTCATCCTCTTCCATCCCAAACCCAGCGTAGAGCGGCTCAGTGAAGTTATTGTAGAAGGTGTAAAGATGTTTGAGGCTCCCAGCAGAAACACTATAAAAAGACAAGGTCCCTCCAGGCCAATCCAGAAAGACTGCAACCTTGTGAGAGGGAGACGCAGGTGCAGATATTTCCGACCCCCTGCTGTCATGTTCAACGCTGTAATGATCCTCAGAGCAAAATAGACACCAGGACTTATCAGTTTTGCCGAACCCAGTCAAATAACTACTCGCCCTGCGGCTGATTCCCCTCATGGCGACAGCAATGTCCACCCAGCGCCCTCGCCACTCCACTTCCCAGTAATGGCGCCCAGTGAGGCCTTGGTGACACAGGACCTGGGAGACGCTTTCAAACCGTTCCGGGTGCTTTGGGTACGGCTGTGACTCCCTGACCCATGTCACCTGTTTGCCCCCATCGTGCAGAAAGAGAGACGTGGCTGCCGTGTTGGAGTCAAAGGTCAGGGTGCAGGTGTCTGTGAAAAAAGAAAGTTCTTGTTTATCCATCAATCATAATGGTAATGTAGGCATTATGTAATGTTGAAATTCTGGTGTTTACAGTGTGATCCCTGATGCTGGGCTTGTTCTAAGTCTTAGCAAAGGAAGTTAAGAACCACCAGGGATGTAGCTCCTTGTTTGGGTTTTTCATAGACATAGCCAACGAGAATAAAAATCTTTGAATTATATTTTTAACAGGGATGAAAAAAGTATAATAACGGCATTTAATTTGGAGGACAGAAATAAAACAAACATACCCTGACTAAAATTAATTCTCTAAATGTTTAACTGCTCTGGTAACATTCATTTAAAATATTAATTTTAAATGTTATAACTACAGTAAGGGTTAGTTTAAAACAAGCATTGGAATTAACCATAAAGGGAACTTTGTGTGATTTGAACTTGGTTTCCATAAACTGCTGATCGGTTTGGATTATCATTATCAGAATTATTTTACAGATTGTAGGTGAAGATTCTCAGTCATCCAGGTCATGGTCGAGTTTGAAAAGTTCAGTTTAGGCAACTGGAAGTGCAGTTTTCCCCCCTAATCCAAGCAGCTTCTTCAGTTCTAAATATTGGTAGAAAGCACTGAGATTAATATGCTGTAGGTCTAACAAATAGAGGGAACAAAGGTGGCTCTGATCCTTCCTACTAGATTGGCCAAGGAGGACACCTGGGGGTGTTCATGGGTTGTTAGGGGGTTCTGCTGGGTCATTTACCGTCTCGTCAGAGTGGTTTTGGTCAAAGAGCAGTTAAGGAAGTCGTCTTTGTTAACCTGGAAAAACCTTCTCTTAACAGAAGCGGTGGTCTCATTACCTTTCAGCTACTTACAGAGCACTTTTAGGAACAATAAAAAGATCCGCCCTCACCTGACTCACACTTCAATGAGGCATGTGACCGAAACCACTCTATCGAGGGAGTTAACATCCCATGAACACCCCCCAAGTGAATTCCATGGCCCATCCAGTAGGAGGGATCAGAGCCACCCTCTTGTTCCCCCTCATTCTTAAGTGCTGGTTATCCTCCTGCAGTAGTGTGACGCAGTGAGCTTGTCGCAGATATTTTTGATTTATGCCCAATATTGAAGCGTGGTCTGCGCTATGTTATTCCACGCCACAACGCAGGAGGGACAATCACAAACTAGCTGTGGGTCTAGATACGGCTGACGTGGGGAGGTGGGGGCAAGTTTGTTCGACAACGGAGGGACATGAGGGCGAAAAAGAGCGGGGATCCAGGTGGAAAAGGGGTCCCAGTGTTCTCCCACACATTACTCCTCTAGCTGGTCCATTTTCCAAAATGGCGGTCTTATAAACAAAACAAGCCGGTAAGGTACCAAACAGGAAATACGGATATTGTAGAGCTGATGTAGATTTGACCAATCAGAGGCCTCCTGTCTGAGGACAACTACAATTTTGGAGAGTGTCTGTGGAAGGGGGTTGAGGGACATATTTGCGTTCACTGCGACACACACAGACAACCTGGTTTCTGAGTATAAATCAGCCTTTAGTTCCACCTATTATGTCTGCTTCAATCTCCTTGAACCGCAGTCGGTCTCTGGTTCTGCTGGAGGTTTCTTCCTGTTAAAAGTGAGTTTTTCCTCTCCACTGTCACTAAGAGCATGCTTGGTGTAAGGGATTGTTTCAAGTCAATGCTTTTCTTCAGCTTTTATTGTCATCACACTGTACACTGTCAGTACAAAGCAATAGAATTCACTCTCTGCATTTTAATTAATTACACTGTGTCATCATTAATGGAAAATATCTCACAGGAAAGGCATCCATTGGGCCTGTTTCTGTGGAATGGATTTTTTTCTATTATGTTCACAAGCAAAGAACATGTTTTGTAAATGGAAATGAGAAAAAACTGAAATTTGAAATGTGATCCACATTGAAACTTTGAAAAACATTTGAAAAACAGGTTCTTGAGAGTAAGTGTACAGTTTTTATTTTTTTTACTGAAATTTATTTTACATAATTTAGTTCTTTTAATGTTAAGTATCTGCAAGTATTTTGAATTTTTAAATCTTGTTTGTAATATTTTTTAAGGATTGTTTTATTTCTATTTTTTAGATTAAGATGTGTAAATTCCATTATTTTCAAACTGCATTTAAAAGATAACAAGCTCTTTACTTTAAACCAATAGAAACACTTGCTCGCACATTGACCAATAAAAGTGTTGTTGCTCAAGTCCATGCAGACCAATAGAATTGTGACTTTGCTCCTCATGCTAAAGTAAATCCCGCCTCCAGAAGTGAGGAAAATGTGCAAAATCTGATAATGCAACTTGAAAAAAATTACTAAAACTCCATCTGCAAAAATGCACATTTAAAAAAAAAAGAAAAATTTAAAATGTGTAAAAAATAAACGTTAAAAAAATTGATGAATAAAATCTTTTTAAAAAGTGTGGAAAATACAACTTGTTTGAAAAATACATATTAAAAAATTAATAAAACAAAATGTTTAGAGAAAATACAAATTCTAAGAAAACAGCATAGAAGTTATTAGTAAAAATTTAACTTTTTTTTATTAAGAAGACTTTTAAAGTTTCATTCATGGATGGCCTTCCATTGCTTATGGGGTCCCAACCTGTTACTACTATGTATCCAACAGCCAATAAGTGAGACCTAAGCAACCAACAAGAAAAGATCCTTTGTTAGACAGTGTTTTTTTGTGTTGTTGTTTTTTTTAAAACATATGTCTTTGCACCATATGATATTTTAGCAGTCGATATGATGATACAGTATTAGTGAAAAGCTTTTAGGAATTATGCAAATGTTCACAGTTTGAAGGTCTGAAAAGCTAGTATGTGGATTGTTTCTACAATAATTCCTTGAAAAGATCAAAATTGAATCAGAATAAAATCAGTTTTAACTTCTTTTGACATTTATACCAACCAGTGCTCCAGCTATACGTAAATGCAACAAGCAATAACAGGATCTCATCCAAAGAGATTACTCCAACGTGTATTTAGATAACATTTGATGCTGATTGGAGGCTACAGGTAGTCATTTGGAGGTCAACTGATTTCCATACCAGTGCCAGTGATGATTTCATCGGCCTTGACGTTGTTTCAGGAGAGTAATTCAGTTAAGTGCTGAGTGAGATATGTACTTTAAGTGGCAGTACATTGACATCAATGTTTGTCTTAGTCCAACATTTTTCTCCATTGCAGCTAAATGATAAAAAAAATCTACAATGTATTGCATTTCACATTTAGTTCTGTGCATAATAATTCTGCTTTTGTATAAAAACAGGTATTTGTTGGATAGATGTATGTACCAAACTGACAGGGCTACTCTAGATATTTCCTGGACATATAATAGAAGCATCACAATCCTACTGGATAGCATTGCATAGTGTAACATCACCCTGCTTCCACAGTCAGCTTCATTAATTCTTCGCTGCTTTAAAGGCAAAATGATCTTATGAAGACTGATCCTCCCTGACAGATCAGAAATCTGTCTTTCATTCCAGAACGTACAAAACCTGATTGTCAATTTGTCTGAAGAACATCAACCCAAAGGTCTGGTTTTACCGTCATTAGTCTAAGACAGGGGTCTGCAACCTGTGGCTCCAGAGCCACGTGTGGCTTTTTAGGCCTTAATCAATCAAATAATAAAGTGCAAATAATCTTTTCAAATATAGAAAAACAAACAAATGAAGGTTTTAGCATTTTCTCTGTTGACCAATTGCATTGAATTTCCAAAATAAGTCGACTACAAATATAAAAGAAATTATTTTTAAGAGCAACCCATTGAAAATGAATTCTCTTTTTGATTTTTAACTAAAATCTAAAATCAAACAGTTTTTTCTTTAAAAATCTCAGATCTCCAGTGGGCAATATTACATGTAATGTTTGTGGCTCTAGACACCTTTTCTTAGCTGTACTGAAGCCAAAAATGGCTCTTTGGAATGTAAAGGTTGCAGATGCTTGCAAACTTTGCATATTTATGTTTGATATTAATGTTGAATAAAGTTGCATTCATGTTTTTGGTGTCAGTCAGGACAAAACCTGCAAACACTGGCATTTTCAGCTGAAAACAATATTAAAATGTAACAGAAGAATATATCAGGGGATATTAATATGTCTTTAAGATGCCAATAGCACAGTGTTATAGACCTTTACACTTTGTATGCGACAGTAAATGGAACTGATCCGTTTTTTATTTCCATAATCATTTTTAGGAGTCTATATGGCCATAATAAAAATCTAATATAATGAATAGAGCTAATAATAATGGAACACTTACAATTTTTCAGAATTGATTTCAGATAACATTCTTCACTGTGATCCACCCTGTAGGAGGGATTAAATACAAAAAAGAACATTAAAACAATTAAAACTCATAAGAGGACCATTTGAACAACATGACAGTGAGATTTCTTACATGTCTGAACAAAAGCTTTTGATGATGTCAGAGGTTTCATAAATAGAATCGGACTTAATATACTCAGCAAATTGTGCATTTGGTTTACCTTAGATCCTCTAGCTTACAAAGTGGATTATCCCGCTGATCTGAGATCAGATTGACTCCAGATTCCTGCAGAAAATTGTAGCTAAGGTCCAGCTTTCTGAGGTGCGAAGGGTTGGAGCTCAGTGCTGAAGCCAGATGTGTGCAGCCTTTTACTGTGACTCCGCAAAATGAGAGCCTGCATCATCAAGTCAAACTTTATCAATTTTCATGTCAGAGTTAAGATTTACCTTAAAAACTTAATTTGCTTCAGTTGATTTGTTAAAGCATTGTAATATAGGACAGGAAAGCTGGTTACCTTAAGGTTTCTAGTACACAGTTTGGGTTTGCTATTCCATTAGAGAGCAACTCCACTCCCTGGTCCTCGAGGTCATTTCCACACAGATCAAGCTCCTTCAGCTGTGAGCTGCTGGTGGAGAGGACTGAAGCAATTTCAGCACCGCACTTCTGGAGACTACAGTCATTCAATCTGCAAGGTTCAGACAGGGTACGCATCAGAAACTGCACCCTAAGTATGTTGCTTCAACAAGCAATATTTCATCCCAACTGAGAAAACATAAATCAGCATAATAATCAATGATTCCACTATGCTGCCAAAACTCACCTTAATGTTTCCAGTTTACAGTTCTGACTTTTGAGACCAGAGCACAGTTGGCTGAAACCTGGACCTTGTAGGTTGTTGCCACCAAGGTCCAGCTCTCTGATTGTGCTGCAATCTGTGCTGAGGACTGGGCTTATGTGGCTGCAGGATTTCTGTGTTAAACCACACCAGCTGAGTCTGATAAAAAAAAAAAAAAAAATGAAAATAAAATAAACTAAATATCCAACGTTTAATATCTGACCAGTAAGGTAAGAGCCCATATTATAGATTAAAAAAAATAATTATTATTTCAAGCTTATATGATTGGTTGAATTAGCTCACTGTATAGTAACATAGCTGTTAAAAAAAAAACCCTGCAAATGTGCAATCATTTTCTTTAAATAGTAGTAATTTTGTTGAAATAGCAGTTTTTTTATTTATTGTCCAATTAACATGCATACTAATTGGAACTTGTCTGTGCTGCAGCTTTCTTAAAATGTCTGGTAGGTTTACGCTTCCTACTCAGTGCACTCAGACCAGCTGTACAACCTTCAAAGACGAGAGCACGCCTGTTCATCTGAGAGGCGCATACAGAGCAGAGAAACAGGCAAAACGTTGTTTTAGACAAAAGAACAGAGCAAAAAATTATTTTACATGCAGTTATTTACAGCAGAAGCATTTAAAGTATAGGAAAAAAGAAGCCAGTTGCGTCTGATCTAATTTAAAAAGGATTTACTCTAAACGCCAGCATTAAAGTCTGATAAATTAAAATGTGTGGAAGCACTGCAGACTTTGAGGATATTTCGATTTTTTATTGAGCTCAGAATGAATCTTCTTTGGACAAACAAAACTTAACCATGATCATAATATGATCATTAATGCAAAACTAGGACTTATATTATAAGTCCTAGTTTTGCATTAATTTTCCTGTTGTAGCATTTTCTCCACTGGGTTTTATTTGATTTCTTGTTTTAGTCTCACATAAAATCTGCTATCTTTGTGATTTCTCTCCTTGAAGGTAACAAGTGATCATCAGTGGAAGTATATGCATAGCCCATTAGTTCTATTAGATGTTGAAGCAGTGTGTAGACGCAGCGAAGCAACTGCACTGCGTCTTTTGCCAGGGACCCACATTTTCAGAGTAGAGAAATTCTGCACAGTAGGACTTAGATCAGGGGTCTTCAACGTTTTCCAGGCCAAGGACCCCCAAATTGATGGCAAGATGGAGCGGGGACCCCCTAAATATATATATTGTATGAAATTGTGTTATATCAAACTGGTTCTATAGTCACTCTTCTACATATGGAGTCATGTAATGAAAGTAATTTCGCCCTGGGATTATTAAAGTATTTCTGATTCTGATTCCTGGATGATGGGACAGGTGTTGTAAATGAAACGGTGCCCAGCTTGAAAGAGCTCCTGTGTGTCACTGAATGTGTGCATTGAGGACTGAAAGACATGTTCTGGATCAAATTTATCTGTTTACTACAGTGAGTTGAACTCATGTTAATGTACATTTAAAGACATTTCACTTAGTGGAAAAATATAAAAAAAGTCTAATCAACCAAAACTTTCGCGACCACCATGCGCTACCTCCATGGACCCCTAGGGGTCATGGACTCCTGTCGAAGACCTCCGCCTTAGATCATCAGGATTGCTTCATCGCATTGCAGTTGTGTAGTTCTATGCTTAAATAGAATAATTAACCAGCTAAGTGTTTTTTTTGTTTTTTGCCGATACTAACAGTGTCTGGTGTGGCTGCTCTTGTTTAATCACTGTAACTCTTTTTCTTTGGATCTACCATTGGTTAGTGAATTTAAATCTTTTGTTTGTTTTGTTTTTTTAATCAATGCTCATATTCATAAACTTGACCAGATCCACTTTGCTTTCCATCAACTGAATTCCTATCTAAATGATTCGCTCTGGTATAGATTGGCATGGAGTTGGAGCAGCAAGCAGCAAAAATAGAAGTGGCCGGCCGCCACTTCTAATTTTTTTTTACTGACTTTAAATACTGCACCATGTCCACTTTGCACATCCAGACGAACAAGGGGTAAGAGTACTTTCACTATTCTTTATGTTAAACTACTTAAACTACTAGAGTAGTTTAACATAAAGAGTAGAAAGTAGTACTACTTTCATTAAGTATATTGTTGATATTCCGTAAAAGTTTAAAAAAAACAATCCACTGGATTTTGTTTAAAAGGTTTGAAGACGTTTCGCTTCCCCTCCAGGAAGCTTTCTCAATTCAAAATGTCTGGATTTGTATTGAGTTTGAGGCTTTATATAGACAAGGCCTTGTGTTGCTTGGAAACATGCAAATTGAAACTGGCGAGCGGTTTATTTGGTTCCAGACATTTTGAATTGAGAAAGCTTCCTGGAGGGTAAGCGAAACGTTTTTAAACCTTGGAAACAAAGTCCAGAGGATTGTTTTTTAAACTTTTATGGAATGACCATGACCTGGATGACTGAGGATCATTACCAGCATATATTCTTGATAATTGTCATATTTTTTGTAATCATATTAAATATATATTTCAATAAAAGTGTATTTGTCCATCCAAATATTCTGTTCTGTTAAGATAAATTTAAAACATTTCATTATTATTTCTTAGGTTTAACTTATGCAACTAGTCTCAAGTTAATGTTTTACTTTACTGACAGACCGTCTTGTAACTGGGAATGAGGTAAAATGAAAAGTTAACGGCATTTATGAAGTTGACTAGGTTATAAATTTGGTATTATTGATATATAATTGTAATGCTGTGCAAAACCATCAAACTGCAGAAGGCAGACCTACCTGAGAATCTCCAGTTTGCAGTTTGGATCTTTCAGTCCAGCTGAAAGCTGAAATACACCAGCATCCTTTAAGCCGTTATTACTCAGATCAAGAAATTTCAGCTGAGAAGCATGTGAGCTGAAGACTGAAGCTAAAGCCACACAGTCGTTCTCTCCCAGTTTGCACTGATTGAAACTGCAAAAGACGAACAAAATGTTTCAGCAACAACTTAATGAATCCATGCATACATAGTAATGGAACTCAAAGCATTTCTATGTTTAATCAACAATGAGGAGTGTCCTGTAGCTAAATACACCAATAAATGTGACCCACTGATTAACACATAATGTTAAAATCAAAGGACTTTAATGGGACACAATTTTAACCTCAGTTATTTCTATTGATTTTTAGTTGGATTCAAGTTAGTTGATTTACTGGGAGCCTTTTAACAGTTTTGCTTTCTGCCTCTGGAAACAATCTGGAGTTTCCTTGATTCAGTGTTTTGGACTAATGTCTCGGTTATTGACCTACTTTGATTTCATGATTCCGTTACTGAATAGTCTTATAAGTTCATCCTTTAATTGACTATTGATAGTACACAATACTGAAAGAGAATATTCGTCCTTATGTTCCCATTTTGCTGTTTAGGGTGATAAAAAAACGCAGTTTCCTTTATAAATTGTGTGTCATGCAACTTCTCAAAAAAGTTTCAATACAAAAGTGAGCCTACTATACATCATTGCCACATTCTTCTAGCATTTCTGTGCTTAGTCAAAGTCTTTAAACTTCAAAAAAAGATTCAAGTAGTATTAGTAACTTTTGAATGAATAGAGACAATTTCTTTGGATGATGATTTGTTTTACTCTTCTGATAGCCATAGCCCAAATCACTAAATTGGTGAAGGCAACTGGATTTTAACAGCCAATCAAAGAGTCCAGCCTTTACGTAAAAGATTAAGAACTCTGGTCAGTAAGCAAATTACAGTCATAATAAGTTAAAAAATAATCATTAATTGGGTTTTACCTTCGGTTTGAATGAACTATTATTTACCCACATCAAGAGTTTTGTGACTAACCCCTTTAGAAACATCACTCAAAAAATATGAAAAGGTTCTGAAGCTTTTTCTCCTCACAGCACTGTTTTCAAAGCAATAATTTAACTGTCAGAAAAAAGCAGACGTAACCTCAGTGTTTCCACTTTGCAATGACGGCTGCCCAGTCCCAGACTCAGGGCCATCACTCCTTCTTCATTAAGGTCATTAGCACTCAGGTCCAGCACTCTCAGCTGTGTCGACTCTGTGGTAAGAGCATTTGCCAAAGCCTCACAGCAGCCACCCTCAACTTTGCATTTATGTAGTCTAAAAAAAACAAGGAAGTGGAGAGAACTGTTTCAATTCAAAACTGCTTAAACAACCTGCTTACAAGAATAAAGTAAAGGGAAAAGCATATTCAGCAAGAAGAGCAACATTAGTTCTCTCTACCAGAGTTGGAGGAACAAAATATTAATCTGTTATTGCAGCACTTGTTTGCTCTTATTACATACTTTGACCCTTTTCTGTCAGAAGAAATTTTATGTGAACCAATGAAGACTTCCTGAGAGAATGAACTATCCTTGCCAGCAGGAAGTCTCTTTTTGCTCAATTAAACTTAAGTAAAAATATACGAATATTCTTGTTCTGATTTGGCTTAACATATATTTAAACCCCAACAAAAATCTATCTTCCAACATTGCTGCTTTAGAGAGAGAGAGGTATTATAAAGCATCAAATGGAAACACCTTAAACTCTTCAGCTTGCAATGAGGACTCCTTAGGCCATCAGAAAGCAGTCTCACTCCTGAATCCCTCAGACTGTTCTTGCTCAAATCTAAATCTGTCAGTTGAGAGGATGTTGAGCTCAGCGCGGAGGCCAGCAATTGGCAGCAGTTTTCAGTAAGCTTGCAACCATCTAGGCTTAGAGGGAAACACAATGCAATGGTTACATGAGGTTAAGGTTTGTTAACTTAATGTAAGATAATGACTTTCAATACATCAAAATGCTGCTTGATTCTGATAGGAGAGATGTTTCAATCAACTTAGGTTAGCTATACTTACAGGGCATGAGTGGAGGAGGTTATAACAGGAAGCAGCTTCTCTACCCCCTCTTCTGATCTTATGTATTTCTTTAGGTCAAACTCTTTCTCCAGAGCCTCGGATGTCATTAGCTCAAAAGTAAGAGCCGACCATTGAGCAGGAGATAACTGTTTGCTTGCAATCTTTCCAGAACTCACAAAGCTCTGGATTTCCTGAACAAGAGATTCCTCCCTGAGCTCCCCCAGACAATGGAACAAGTTAAGATTCATTTCAGGTTCTGCACTGATAATGTCTTTGATAAACTGTATAGTGTTTGCCACATCCTCCTCTCCTTCTACTTCCAAAGGCAGTATTCTGTAAAGAAGCTCCTGGTTTGACTTCAACGAGAGGCCCAGAAGAAAGCGAAGGAAGAGATCCCATTGGCCGGTCTTACTACTCAAAGCTTTTTCAATGGCACATTTATGGAAGCCAAAAACAGACTTTTTCAAGAGTTTTGAGGGAAATCTTCCAAGCCTTCCCAGAAGGACATTGTCCTTGTTTTGCATGTATGAATAATGGGCAAACACAGCCGCCAGAAACTCCTGGATAGTCAAGTGCACAAAGCTGAAAACCTTATGCCTCTTGCCCTCCTCCATCTGGAAGATCTCTGTGCAGACTCCTGAATGCATGGTTGCCTCGTTCACATCCATGCGGCATTCTTTCAGATCAGCCTCATAGAAGATAAGTCGGCCTTTTTCGAGCTGTCGGAAGGCTAATTCTGCAAGCTTCAAATAGACATTATCACTTCTCATGGTGTAATGCCTTTCACTCATCCGGTCAGTCTGGCAGAGAAGAAGATACGCATACATCTCAGTTAGGGTGTTAGGCATTCTGTCTGTTGCCTTGTCTTGCAGCATTTTTTTCATCAACTTGACGGTGATCCAGCAGAAAATAGGTATTTGACACATAACATACAGGCTTTTCGATGATTTCACGTGGTTGATCATCCTAAGCGACAGTGCATCATCCCTCACACGCTTCTTAAAGTATTCCTGCCACTGGTTTTCAGTGAATCCTTTCATCTCAGTCCACTGGTCAATGTACTTTCGGGGAATTTTGTTGGCCGCTGCAGGCCTGGAGGTTATCCAGATGAGCGCATTCCCGAGCAGATCCCCTGCAATGAGGTTGGTGATCAGCACATCAAGCAAGGCCGACTCCGTCTCGTCTCTCAAAACCTTGTTGTGTTTGAAATCTAAGGGCAGACGGCTCTCGTCAAGGCCATCAAAAATGAATAGCACTTTACATTCTGATAGCTTCTGAATGGGTTTAATGTCAGGGAAAAAGTGGTGGAGCAGCTGCATTAATGTATAGTTCCTTTCGCCAATGATTGAATTCAATTCCCGGAAAGGAAGTGGAAAGAGAAAGGTTATGTCCTGGTGTTCCTCTCCTTCCGCCCAGCTCAGTGTGAACTTCTGGGCACAGACAGTCTTACCCATTCCAGGGATACCCTGGGTAAGAACAGTTCTGATGCGCTTTTCTTGATTGGGCCTAGGCTTAAAAAGATCTTGAATGTTAATTGTTTCCTCCACCGATGTTTGCTTGGACTTCTGCTGTCTGACCTCACGTTCATCACTTAGGCTTCCCCAGGCTCCTGTTATCACATGGAGCTCTGTGTAGATTCTTTTCAAGTAGATGTTATCTCCTTCTTCCGCATTTCCCTCATAAATGTTCTGGCACTTTTCCTTTAATTTAGATTTCAGTCTCCCTTGGATGGTAACAAGGTCACTGTCTGTTCAAGGAAACATTTCACGCTTCAGTAAAATCATTGATGAACATAAATTATTAGAATTGCATATTTTTATAGTCTTACCTTTGTCTGTCTTATTTATTTGACCTGATCAAAAACAAAAGTGTACAGATTTTACTAACCATCACTTTTTTTGTAAACAAATCAACTAAACCTCTACCTTACCGTTGCTGTGAAACTCTTTTAGTTTATCAACTAAAAGCTTCTGTCTCATTTTCTCCAGTATCTTTATGGTTATGGTCACAGCACCGTCATAACCATATGTTGTCACCACAAGAGTCACAGTGTCCTTCCTGTCCAAGCCTTTAGCTTTAGACTTTGGGATATGAGCAAATCCTTCAACGGTTTTGCTGTAAAGATGCCACTGAAAAGTCTCCAGTTCCTCATCAAGCAGCTCCTCCAAAACCTCCAAGAGTTGTTCGTTTACAGTAGACATGTCTGTTCATCCTCTGGACAACGCAGCTGTTAAATGCAGCAGTACTTTCTGTTTTGAGACTATGTTTTCAAAGTGTGTCATCACCCCCATCATTTCCTGCTGAGGCTGACACAGTCACATGACCAGAAAAAATGTTTAAGATAAATGCATGCCTGTATGCCTTTGCACTGTAAACACAGGGGAATATGGGTAAGACTGACACAACCCTGAGGCAGAAGCTAATTACAGCTATATTTACCCAACTATCATTAAAATCAGGTTTCTCTTTGTTACAGAAACTGTTTCCCTACTTAGCTATACCTTATGCTGGTCAAATTTCATCAAAATAAATAGAAAATTATGGTTTTAAAGTAATTGAATATAACATTAAAGAGTGTAGTCTTTGAAATATTAAAATAAAAAATGGGAATCTTGTTTAAAAAAAACACAGGCTTTTGAACTTTCAACATATAGCTTTACAATTTAAAGCACCTATAATTTCCAAAGTTCTCCTGGTCCTCTAAAGTGCAACTTGAAGAAAGAAAACCTTAGATAAGATAACAGTTCCTTTTATAACAACCCATTGTAAACCTTAGTGAAAGGGCTCTTATCTGATTGGCTCCCTGGGTGAGCCTCTTCATTGGCTAAAAATGAGATAACAGGGTGGGAAAAACAAGGTGTACACAAGCAGAAAGCACGTTAAGCTGCTATCTTTGTTAACCTGAGCTGCAACACAAAGGGATGGAAACTCCATATTGACTGTACATGTACAAAAGAAACAGAAAACGTCTATATGTTGTCCATTCCTTTATATTTTCTCATTGGGCAACTTCTAATGGCCAGAATAAAAACTACCACTCCTTAAAAAGTTACACACATTTAACTATATGATATTTTGGAAAAACTTTCATTAGCACTGCTGGTAACACTTAAGTCTGAAATATATATACAGTAGTTGTAGTTCACAAACCAGACAAAAGAAATTCATACAGGTGAGCATTACAGCTGTTTTTATTGAAAACAGTTAGACAACTTTTTTATTGCTTTATCATTTGTAGAAACACAATATTAACTCCACAGCTAAAGTATTTTAAAGGTAGTTTATCTGCTTGCAGTTTTCTGGTGTGTTCCCAAACCTTCAGGCTCAGACAGGTCATTGTGTGACTGGTCATCTGAGCCGTCATTCTTCATCTGCAGTTTTGGATTATTATGTTGCACACTGCCGTTAATGATTGGTTGAGATATATTTCCACCTTATTTTATGGAGTCTAAGAAATTAGGAATTTTAAATTTTGTCATTAAAGAGGTATTACAGAGTTATCTAATACTATCACTTGTGGCCAAAATACAGCACTGCAGCACTCTTGCTTGGACTCGATAAGTTTTTTGATTACCTTACTTTGAGTCGTCAATAGTGACAAAATCCATCTTAACCATAACATGCTGATCATTTGCTAAGTTGGATCCTTTTATTATTGACATGCTTGATGTCACATCGGATGAACAGCACGGGAACTTGCGACCCGAAATAAAGTCAAGAAAATAGGCGGCAGGCTTAGAGACCACTTTCGGTGGTCTAAGACATATGATATTACGCTTCAAGTCGCTTGTTTAAGCAAACAGAAAATATAGCAAATTTGCATTTCCTTTTCTTTATGTCTTTGAAAAGGTCTCTTATTATATCAATTTCAGTTGGATGGAAACCCGGCTACTCTAATCTTTTCATCAGGATTGTCAAGAAAATCTTTTAAAATATCTCTTTTTCTGTGTTTTTCAATGGAAAATTCAGCTACTGTAAAAATTAAAGGGTTTTTAAAAATCAACATGATGGGTGCCAATAATTTCGAGGACTGTTATATTTAGGATTTCACTTCTTTTCTAAAATTAACTTTGATGATGTAATTTTACTCAAATCTCCAAAATGATCAAACTAATTCTGCAAGAATGAAGGGCTGAACACACCATAAAATAGCCGCCTCCCCTTCATGCAACAGAGGAGAGTCTGACAGTATGACTGGTACAAACCTTTCCCTCACATCTATGTTATGTTTAAGATTTAGAGATTAGTTATGGGAAATGTAGTCCAGCAGTGAAAACAGACTCTCCTTCAGTCTGGGGAGGCTCTATGTGGATCAAGTGATGCAAATCTTTGAAGCCCAGGCTGGAGGCTTAGCGTCGTATTTATCAGGAAACCACCTCTCCTGATCCTCCTGTTCACCACATGCTGCATCTTGTCCAGACAAAGGTTCAGGATCCAGGTACGGCTTCTCCAAAATTTTCAGAACTCTGTTGACCTATCAGACAAGATGCAAGAGAGATGTATAACTGGGACCTGAAAAAGGCAGCCAAGCTCTATTTCCTTCGATAAGTTATGGAGGAAAAGGAGAATTAATGAAAAAATAAACAGTCATTTCAAATATAACAAATAAATCACACAATAAGAAATCTAATTGATAAAAATGATTTCTAATAATATACTTTAGTGCGTTAGGAATTGTAAATTATATGTATCAATCCATTAGCAAATACATGAAATATTTGAAAATGTGCAAATCCTATTTATACAAAGAGATTTAAAAACTACAATTCATAATTCTAATTATAAATACCTTTCCTAATCTTACATTTAAAAAGGTTATTCCTTACTCCATTTCTGTTTTCTTTTTCACCTTACATTTTCAAATCCTTTTTTGCAGTTAGATTTTCTGATTATCTTTTCCATGTATCTTTTCTGTTACCCTTCTGTTTCCTGAGTGCATTGAAAACCATTAAACCATTTAAACAGCTTCTCAGATGTAACCAACCCTCTTATTGGTCAGTTTATGAACTAAGTGTGGCAATTTTGTTGGTACCCACAATGGTCACAGAAATACCTGGAAATATCAATACAAATTTTAAATATATGAAATTAACAAATGGAAGTCAGATTTTGTTTGTAACCATGCATTAACAAAATTATTGTTTTTTATTAAATTAAATGAAAGGAAAAAAGTGATGGTACTCTTAACTTATATTGTTGCCCAACAGTTTGAAGCAATCACTGTTATCGAATGATTCCTGTAACTGTCAATGAGGCTTCTGCTCCTCTCAGCACGTATTTTAGTCCACTCCTCTTGATCAAACTGCTATAATTCTTTCAGGTTTCAACAGGCTGCATTTTCCACACAGCCTTTTTCAGCTTCTTCCAAAGATGTTCAGTAGGATTTAGGTCAGAGTTCATAGAATGCCACTTCAGAAGAGTCCAATGTTTTTCTAGTTGTGTGTTTTGGGTAATTATCCTGCTAAAGACACATGAACAAAGCTTTCTGACACCGGGCAGCACATTTCTCTCTAGAAATCCCTTGTTAATTTTTAGATTTCATTGTACCATGCATATATTACAGACACCCTGTTCCAGATAAAGCAAAGCAGCCCACAGCATAACAGAGCCTCCTCCATATTTTATAGTAGAGACAGTGTTCTTTTG
>NW_015151197.1:82025-83812 GCF_000732505.1 Cyprinodon variegatus
AGTTCTGCTTATCTTGTTTGATTTTTTTTCCTCTTGCATTGGTCTTACCTCAGAGAAGTCTCCTTTTTCTGCAGCTTGAATGGCGTTCTGTGCAATATAGTTGCGAAGCACCACCCGAGGATTGCTGCTGCTCATCACTCTGAGCCTTTCTTGTTTAACAAGGTGCTTGTCACTTGTGCAGTCAGACTCTCGGGCTAAACGCCTCCTGTTGTACCAGGAGCAAATAAAAGGACAATTCAGTTAAGTTTTAGTAACATGATGCCAAAAGCGGAGGTATGTATTCAACATGTAGCCATTATGTTTAATTTCTTTCTTCTGCATGGATATAAAAATCTGCCGTTATAATAACCACTATTTACCGATATCATAGATCATATGTTTTCCTCTCTTTTTTATACTGTGAGAGGTCAACCACAGTGCTGACATCACTTCTCTGCTTCAGTGAAACACCCACAATCCTGAGCAGCATCACAATCAGTCCCATGACCAAACAAATACCATGTAAACAATCCCTTCACCCTTCTGAAACAAAAACAACAGCTACAAGGAAAAAAATAGACATTGGTTATTAACATCAGCCCAGTTGCACTTATCAAAGCAATACCGATATTATCTCGATATATCGTGCTATGTATATCGTGATATTGTGATATCTATATTAGTTCTGCAGCTATTTCAGATAGGATAAATAGTTAATTTATTTGCTGCTGAATTGACGCAACTGCTCCAGTCTAAACAGAGTCTAGATTTTGTGCTTTTTTTAACAAAAAAAAAAGTGTCATAAATCTTACATCTGGGAGAAACTATCGTGAAGAGGAAGACTCAGTGAGACGGAGTTGGAGGAAGTTAGACGAGGAACTAGCACTGAGGAACTGCATAATGAGTGTATTTATGGGAGGCTGAAACAAAGAGAGGACTAATGAGCAGATTGGGAGCAGGTGTGAACACAGCAGACAGGAAAGGAGCTAGGGAAAAAGGAGAACACAAGAGGGCAGCAGAGGGCAACAAATAAAAACCTCAAAACTGTAAAATAACCAGAGAACACAACAAAATAAGAATAAAACCACTAAAACTAGAAAACATGGAGCAAAGTAAAACTAAATACTCAAAAGAAAACATAACAGAACCAGAACAGTAACACACACACACACACACATATATACATATATATATATACATATACACACATTTCCAATACGATACAGATATTGAACCGTAGGATATCAGCACAAATCCTACATACTTGCATTGCTTATTTTGTATGGTGGAACAGAGAAAATTAGAAAACAACAATTGGTATGTTTTATTAACCAATGGGTTATGGGTTACGTAAACAACCATACACAAGCTGATATAATCCAATATTAGCTTTTTAGCTGTCAAATCTGGACGTTCCTATATCTGACTGGGTACAACTTACAGAAAATTCGCCCCAAGAAGTTCCCCTGGATTTAAAAGAAGAACAGGGAACCAAAACAAAATTTCTTAACCCGATGTAAGCTATCAGGTGATATTTTAAACAGAAAAGGGTGCGGATGTAAACAGTAAACTTATTTGACACCAACATCTGTGTTTCAGATGAAAAAAGCTGAGCCAGTAAAATGAAAAGGAATTTTAATAAAAACTTTTTATATATTTCTGATCTTCCAGCTTATGAAATTATTTACCTCCTATCAAGAATTCCTATGGTCGTTTTTTTCCTCACCTGTACCTGCAGATCCAGCGGCTCCAGTCGTCCCGCTGTTTTTCTCTCAGCTCATCTTGATCCGTCTCAAGGAGCTCTTTTA
>NW_015151197.1:86605-88370 GCF_000732505.1 Cyprinodon variegatus
CCAAACCTGTTAGTTGAAAAATGAGAGAAGCAACACAGAGAACTCATGTTAAAAGTTTCTGTTGAGCTAAAACTGCCGTCATGTCCACAGAGAAGTTACAAAACCTTATGAAAGTAGGAGCGAGACGCATGACCACTGGGCAGCGCTCCTCAATCCGTTGACCATTGTTTAAAGGATCTCTACTGACGTAAAGGTCAGAGGTGACAAGTGAGGCAGCTCGGGTGGTGGGGATCCCAAGGGCAGCCATGGCTTCACTGCAGAGGAACTCTCTGATGCTGGAGCGAAGCACCTTTCTGCCATCACCTTCTCTGGAGGGAGCAAAGTAGACAAAGATATTAGCAGAGGTGGGTAGTAATTAGTTTATTTACTGTTACGTTTACTTGAGTAACAATTTGAAAAAAAAGTATTTTTTGGAGTAGGTTTACTGTGCTGGACCTACTTTGTATTGCCACTTTTACTTGAGTAAAATCTCTAACAACTCTGTCCTGTATAAACTGTAAATATTAACAGTGGAAGTTTGTTACCCTGTCCTAACATATATACAGCTCTCATTGTAAGGATTGGTTTTCTAAGTTTTATGTTGTAAAAACAAAATAGTCAAAGTATTCACTTCTGCACAAATATTTTCGTGTATATTCATGACATTTATTTGTATTCCTTTGGCATTTGAGTCTTTAAAATGACAGAACTTAAACATAATCTATTTGCCAGCATGATTCATAAACATTAAACATGGAGGCTAGGCAGAAGTTCAACTGAAGAAACTGATTTCTCTCCTACATCCACCTGCGACACAACCAATCAGCTTTCAAACACACCTCCACAAAAGCCAATCGATATCCAAAGTTCATCTTAAAAGGCCTCCGATACGCACTGTCTGCTCCTGCGCGCAGGCGGTGGATGCACTGTGTGACTTTATTCAGATGACACCGTTTCAACTCATCTCCAGCCCCTCCTCCACCATCGTAGCTAAAGCTTAATCAGAGTCTCTTTCCTACTGGACTCTTACTGCGTTCCCTGTCTGATGTCAACCGGTCCCGCAGAAGAACACCATGTTGAGCCTGGTTCTGCCAGAGGGAGTTTTTCCTCTCCACTGTCGCTTCATGCTTGCTCATAATGGGAAGGTTCTCTCAACCTGTGTTATCCAACTGGACTTCCATCTTTCAGGTCCCTGAGTGAAGCTCTAGTATCAGCTCACGCAGTCCACTGGATCTCCCCATAAAGCTCAGCATTCCGTCTCGCTAACCAGCAGTCTAGAGACTGACCAACTTCATCAATCTCCACTCCACCCCCAGTTTCAGGTCTGGGGGAAACAGCCCTGTTCTTTGCTCCTGTTCATGCATATCTATCGCTATTCAGCGCTATGTTTCCTGCCGAGGTCTGAGTGCCAAAGACAAAGTAACTGTATCAATAAATTTCTCCTAATTGTCTTTTCTCTTCGTGTGAGTTTTTCAGATTAAACTAATGTAATTATCAAACAGTTACCAAGTACTCAAGTTGGATGACTACTTGTTACTTCTACTTGACTGAAACAATGGGCCGGATCTATCAAAGGTTTGTGTGTATAAAAACGTGAGTTATTTCACTGCGCACGCTAAAAAATGTACAAACTGATCTATCAACAGCGTGCTAAAAGGATTTGGTCTTTAAAACGTGCTAAATAGCGTCTCTTATCCATTTAGTACTTTTTCTGCAATGAATATGCAATATGGGCGTTTACACGCAAAAGTGCGTCTTGTGGGAGGAGAACATGTAAATATATTCA